>NW_026057582.1:33455296-33614516 GCF_023721935.1 Panthera uncia | reverse complement strand
CCTCCCTCTCCCTCCCCCTCCCCCCCCCCCCCCCCCCCCCCCCCAACCCCCCCTTGCACTCGCTGTCTCAAAATAAATAGGTAAACTTAAAAAAAAAAAAAAAAATCACAACAAACAAAAGTCCAGGACCAGATGGCTTCACAGGTGAGTTCTAGCAAACACTGAAAAAAGAGTTAATACCTATTTTTCTCAAACTATTCCAAAAAATAGAGGAAAAGAAACTTCCAAATTCATTCTATGAAGCAAGCATTGCCCTAATAACCAAACCAGAGAAAGACACCACAAAAAAGGAAAACTATAGGTCAATATCTGCAACGAACATACATGCAAAAATCCTCAACAAATTATTAGCAAACCAAATCCAACAATATATTTAAAAAGTCATTTGCCATGATTAAGTGGAATTTATTCCAGGGATACAAGGGTGGTTCAATATTCTCAAATCAATCAAAATGATACATCACATTAACCAGAGAAAGGATATAAAACAATATAATCATTTCAATAGATGCAGAAAAAGCATTTCACAAAATATAACATCCTTTCATGAAAAAACTCTCAATCAAATATATTTATAGGGAACATGCCTCAACATAATAAAGGTAATACATGAAAACCCACAACTAAAATCATACTCAGTGGTGAAAAACTGAGAGCTTTTCTTCTAACATCAGGAATAAGACAAGGATGTCCATTCTCACCACTTTTAATCAATATAATACTGAGAGTCCTAGCCACAGCAAATACACAAGATAAAGAAATGAAAGACATCCAGGCTGATAAGGAAGAAGTAAAACTTTCACTATTTGCAGATGTCATGATACTATATATAGAAAACTCTAAAGACTCCACCAAAAAACTACTAGAATTGATGAATGCAATAAATCTCAAGATACAAAATTAATATACAAAAATCTGTTGGATTTCTATCCACCAATAATGAAGTAACAGAAAGAAATTAAGAAAATAATCCCACTTACAATTGCACCAAAAAAATAAGATGCTTAGGAATGAACCTAACCAAAGACATAAAAGACCTGTAATTGGAAAAAGTATAAAACCTTGATGAAAAAAATTGAAGATGATACAAATGGAAAAAGTATTACATGCTTATGGGTTGGGAGAACCAATAGTGTTAAGATGTCGATACCACCCAAAGCAATCTCAGATTTAATGCAATCCATCAAAATTCCAGCAACATTTTTCACAAAGCCCGAACAAATAATCTTCTAATTTATATGTAATTACAAAAGACTCTGAACGTAGCCCAAGCAGTCTTGAAAAAGAAGTACAAAACTGGAGGTCTCACAATCCCAGATTTCAATACATGCTGAAGAACTGTAGGAATCCAAACAGTATGGTTCTGGGACAAAATAGACAAATAGATCAATGGAACAGAATAAAGAACCCAGAAATGAACCCATGATTTTATGGTCAATTGGTCTATGAGAAAGGAGGCAAAAATATACAATGGGTGAAAGAGTCTCTTCAATAAGTGATGTTGGAAAAACTGAACAGCTAGACTGAAAAGAATGAAACTGGACCACTTTCTTACATGATACACAAAAATAAACTCAAAATGGATTAGAGACCTAATGTAGGACCTATAACCATAAAATTCCTACAAGAAAACATAGGTAGTAATCTCTTTGACACCTGCTATCGAAACATTTTTCTAGATCTGTCTTCTTTGGCAAGGGAAACAAATGGCAAAATTAAACTGTTGGGACTACACCAAAATAAAAAGCTCTTGCAAAGCCAAGGAAACCAACAAAACAAAAAGACAACCTAATAAATGCAAGAAGATATTTGCTAATTACATATATGATAAAGGGTTAGCACCCAAAATATATAAAGAAGCTATGCACTGAACACCAAAAAATAATCCAATTAAATATAGGCAGAACATGAACAGACTTTTTTCCAAAGAAAACATACAGAGAGACAACATACACATGAAAAGATACTCAATATCACTAATCATCAGAAATGCAAATCAAGACCACAGTGAGATACCCACCTCACTCCTGTTCAGAATAACTAAAATAAAAAACAAGAATTAACAAGTGCTGGCAAGGATGTAGAGAGAAAGGAATCCTCATGCACTGTTGGTGGGAATACAAGCTGGTGTAGCCACTATGGAAAATAATACGAGGTTCCTCAAAAAATTAAAAATAGAATTACCATATATGATCCAGTAATTTCACTACTGGGTATTTGCCCCAAAAAATTAAAACAAAAATTCAAGGATATATGCATCTTTATATTTACTGCAGCATCATTTATAATTGCTGAGATATGGAAGGCACCCAGTGTCCATCCATAGATGAATAGATAAAGTAGATGTGGTATATCTATAGAATGGAATACTATTCAGCCATAAAAAGAATGAAATCTTGTCATTTGAAACAACATGAGTGGATCTAGAGGACATAATGCTAAGTGAAATAACTCATGTAAAGACAAATACCATATGATTTCACTCATATGTGGACTTTATGAAACAAACAGAAAAAAAAAGACTTAAAGAGAATAAATTGGTAGTTGCCAGATGGGTGGTGGGTGAGGAGATGGATGCAGTGGGTAAAGGTGATTAAGATTACAGTTATCATAATGAGCACTGAGAAATGTATAGATTTGTTGAATCATTATATTCTACACCTGAAACTAATATAACACTGTATGTTAACTATACTGGAATTGAAATTAAAAATTTAATAATTAAAAAAAAGGTCTACATCTTTACAGGGAATTCATGACCTTCTTCATCTAATCCCAATGTACTTTTTAAGGGAAAAGTGGCCAGTATTTATTGATTATCCATAATATACTAGACACTATACATTATATTTCAAAGATTATATTAATCCTTACAATCACTCAGGTTTTGAAAACTAAGCATTAGAGAGGCTATGTAACTAAGCCAGGATTACGTTAATAGTAAAGAGTAGATCAATAGCATTAAGGAAAGGAGAGGGGCAATATGAGAGATTTTACATGTCTAGCAAATTACCAAATGATGCTATGTTCTCGTGCAGAGACTACATTTTGGAAATACTAATTTATCAGACCATGACATCTGTCCATTGGTACTTCTTACCTCACATTAGTCTTTTGAGTAGACTGTGCTCTCCCTAGATGAAAGACTTAATATACCCAAAATGTACTTGGTTCTTTTTTGTCTCTGTGCTTTTACCTTGTATTTCTTCTCTATCTAAACTACCCTATTTTTCTTACCCTTCCCCCATTTTTTCCTACCTATTGAAATATTTTCCTTTAGAAAATCACTCAAATGTTACCTCTTCCATGAAGACTTACCTCATCCTCACCAAAAAGTTTACAACTCTTATTTTGAACTTACAGCACTTTTTGTCAATTTGTGTCATTACCTACTATCTTATAGTTGTTTATGTGCTTTAATGTTTTGTATTACATTTGTAAATTCCCTAAGGAAGAGAGTTGCATTTATCTCATAATACTTAGTGCGAGTCCTTAGTTTCCTAATATGCCTTAGTTGGAATATACTAAGACTATAGTACTTGTATTTTTGAAAATTATTAAATAAGATAGTGTTTGTGAAAATAAACAAAAGAGGTATATAAAGTTAAAATATTTTCTTTTTGCCATGACTCTGGACATTCTATAGATGAAAAACTACATCCCAAAATTAATTTTTAGATATTGAAAGAAACTGATGGACTTTTTGAAAAAGTGGCAAAATAAAAGTCCAAAAAGATTAAGAGAAAGTAACAGATATAGTCTCTCATGAATATATACTAAGGTTTTTAATTATATACACAATACATGCATAATACACACACAGAAAAGTAGTAATCTAGATATTATAACTTTTCTACATACATACAATACTGACTGGAGTTTTTATTTATACATTTATTAGCACTACTATTTAAGATGTCATCCGAGAGTAGAGGAAGTATTTTTGGAAATATAATAGGCCTGGGCTTGTTTACCAAAAAGTTGGAATAAAAAGAATTAACTGAATTTGTATTTGCCAATAACCTTGTGGTGAAGGGACTTAATACTTGGAACATTCTTAAACATTCTTGGAAAATAGAGTTACATTCTTATAATTGGAAATTAAATTCCAAGTTCCATAGTACTTTATAAATTACAAATATATTGAAATACATTATTGTCAGGATAAATTCATTGCCATTATCCTTAGAAAAGGAATCTACATTAACACAGATGGGATGAACTTGCTGTATAAAATTACAAAGATCCCAGGGGCATATATCAGTCAAATTCTCTGTACCTTAAAGATAAAACCTCATAAAAACAATTAATGATAGAGAGATAGATGATTTAACTGATAAAGAGATCAAAATAATGGTCCTAAAGATAGTCACCAAGGTCTGGAGAATAATGTCTGAACAAAGTGAGAATTTCAAAAGAGAGAATATAGGAGGTACCACACAAAAATCACATAGCTGAAGAATACATAACTAAAACAATCAGTAGTGGAATTTAACAACACTAGATGAAGCAGAAGAATCAGCAAACTTGAAGACTGGGCAATGGAATTCAGTCAGAGGAGAAAAAAAAAATATAAGATAGTTTAAGACACTTTTGGGACAGCATCAAGCAGACTAGTATTCACAATGTAAAGATCCCAGATGGAGAAAAGGGAAAGAAGTGGAAAGCTTATTTGAAGTAATAATGGCTGAAAATGTCCCTAAGCTAAGGAAGGAAATAGACATCCAGACTCGAGAAGCCCAAGAGTTCCAAATTGGATGAATCCAAATAGACCCGCTGAAAGACATAAAAGCAGCAAGAGAAAAAAAAACTTTTTTTATATACAAGGGATCCTTAGAAAATATCAGTAGATTTTTTTTCAGCAGAAACTTTGCAGGTCAGAATGGAGTGACAAAAAATATTCAAGTGCTGAAAGAAAAAAAAAAAAAGCCTGCCAAACAAGAATCCTCTACCAAACAATGTTGTCCTTCAGAATTGAAGGAGAGAGAAAGAGTTTTCCTTATGAGCAAAAGCTGAAGAGTTCAGCACTACTAGACTGGCCTTACAAGAAGTGTTAAAGGGATTTCTTTTAGCTGAAACAAAAGGGTAATATTTAGTAACAGGAAAACAAATGAAAGTGTAAATCTCACTGGTAAAAATAAATATATAGTTGAATTTAGAATAATGTTTTAATGGTGATGGATTGATCACTTATATATCTAATGTGAAAGTTAAAAGACAGAAGTATTGGGGTGCCTGGGTGGCTCAGTCATTTAAGCCTCCAGTTCTTGATCTCCGCTCAGGTCATGATCTCACGGTTGGTGAGGGCTCTGCACTGACAATGGGGAGCCTGCTTGGGATTCTCTCTCTCCTTTTCTCTCTGCCTGTCCCCTGCTCACTCTATGTCTCTCAAAAAAAAAAAAAAAACGGCAAAAGTATTAAAAAATAACTATAACTATAGTAACTTATTAATGGATATGCAAGTTAAAGAGATGTAAATTGTGACACCAAAAATAGAAGTAGTGCAGGGTGTAAAAATGTAGAGTGTTAGAATGTTTTCAAACTTAAGTTATTATCTACTTCAAATCAGCTGTTATAAATATTTTTTATGTAAGCCTCATGGTAACCACAAAGCAAAAACCTATAGGAGACACACAAAAGATAAAAAGAAAGGGATTGAAACACACCACTACAGAAAGCCATCAGATCACAAAGAAAGGGAGCAAAAGAAGAAACAAAGGTATTACAAAACAGCCAGAAAACAACAGAATTACAGTCAGTCCCTACCTATTAATAATTACTTTAAATGGACTAAATTCTCCAATTAAAACATAGAGTGGCGAATGGATTAATGAAAACAAGACCCCACTATATTCTGCCAACAGGAGTCTCACTTCAGATGTAAGGACACACACAGAATGCAAGTGAAAGGATGGAAAAAGATATTTTCAAATGGAAAACAAAAGAAAGCTGAGATAATTATGCTTATACAAAACAGATTTCAAGAAAAACGCAAAAGAAGGTCATTGTATAATAATAAAGGGATCAATCCAACAAGAGGATACAACATTTGCTAAAACTTATGCACCAAAGAATGGAGTATCTAAATATATAAAGCAAAAATTAACAAACTTTAAGGGAAAATTAGAGAGCAATGCAATAATGGTAGGAGTCTTCAGTACCCTGTGCTTTCATCAATGATTAGATCACCCATACAGAAAATCAGTGAGGAAACATTACACTTAATGACACTTTAGACCAAATGGACTTAATAGACATTTACAGAACTTTCCTTCCAAAAGCTGCAGGATACACATTTTTCTCAAACACACTTGGTCCATTCTCCATGATCATATATTAAACCACAGTACAAATCTTAATAAATTTAAGATTAAAATCATATCAAGCGTCTTTTTTATTCATAATTGTATAAAATTAGAAATTACAAGAAGAAAAATGGAAAAATCACAAATATATGGAGATTCAACTACATGCTACTGAACAAGTGGTTCAAAGAAGAAACCAAAACAAAATCAAGAAATATCTTGGGAGAAATGAAAATGGAAAGGTAGCATTCTAAAACTTGTGAGATGAAGCAAAAGCAATTCTAAAAGGGAAGTTCATAGCAATAATTTCCTACTTTAGATCTCAACTAAACTTTATACCTCAAGGATCTAAAACAGAAAATTTTAAGCCCATAATTAGAAGGATGGAAATAAAGAACAGCAGAAATAAAAGATCTAGAGAATTAAAACAACAAAAATACCAATGATATTAAGAGCTGATACTTAGAAAAGATTTAAAAAATTGGATTCACCAAAAATATAATAATAAAAAGGTGACTCAACTAAATAAAACCATTTATAAAAGAGGAAATGTTAGAACTGATGTTACACAAATACAAAGATCAGAAGAGACTATGGTGATTAATTGTATGCCAACAAATTGGACAACCTACAAAATAAGGATAAATTCTTAGAAACATACAGTCTACCATGACTTAATCATGAAATATAAAATCTGAACAGACCAATTACTAATAGGGAGATTGAATCAGTAATTTGAAACCTTGTAACAGATCAATGGCCATATGGCTTCACTGGTGAATTTTATCAAACAGAGAAGAATTAATACCAAACCTTCTCAGACTCTTCGAAAAATAGAAGAGGAAAGAATACTTCCAAATTCATTTTATAAAAGCAGCATTACCCTGATACCAAAACCAGAGAAGAAAATTACAAGAGAAGAAAAATACAGGTCAGTATCCCTAATGATCATAGATGCAAAAATCCTCAACAAAATATTAACAAACTGAGTACAACAATAAAAGGACCATGATGAAGTAGGATTTTTTCCCAGTGTTTCAATGATGGTTTAACATCCATCAATCAATTGATGTGATAGACCACATTGACAAAATAAAGGATAAAAATCATATAATACTTGGGACACCTGGGTGGCACAGATGGTTAAGCGTCCAACTTTGGCTCAGGTCATGATCTCTCGGTTTGAGGGTTCGAGTTCCATGTCAGGCTCTTTGCTGACAGCTCAGTCTGCTTTGATTCTGTGTCTCCCTCTCTCTCTCTCTCTGTCCCTCTCCTGCTCACTCTCTGTTTCTCTCTAAAAAATAAATAAACATTAAAAAATCATACAATCCTCTCAACAGATGCAGAAAAAGCATTTGACAAAATGTAATATCCATTCATGATGGAAATTCTGAACAACATGGATATAGAGGAGATGTATCTGAATATAATAACACAGGTGATAAGCCCACAGTTAACATCATACTCAATGGTAAAAAACTGGAAGCTTTCCATCTAAGACTTGGAACAAGACAAGGATGCCTACCTTACCACTTTTATTTAACAAAATACTGGAAGTCCTAACCAGAGCAATTAGAAAGGAAAAAGATAAGTCACCCAAATCAGAAAAGAAGTGAAACTGTCTGTTTGCAGATGACATGTTATTATATATAATAAACCCTAAAGGCTACACCAAAAAAAAAAAAAAATGTTAAAACTAAGAAACAAATTAGTAAAGTTGCAGGCTACAAAATCAATATGTATAAATCAGTTGCATTTCTATACACTAATGAACTATTAGAGAAATTAAGAAAACAATCTCATTTACAATTGCGTCAAAAAGAATAAGATACCTAGGAATAAAATTAACGAAGGAAGTGAAAGTCCTATACACTGAAAACTACACGACATTGATGAAAGAAATTGAAGACACAAATAAATGGAAAGATATTTCATGATCATGGATTGAAATAATATTGTTACAATGTCCGTATTCCCAAAACAATCTACCTATTCAGTGCAATTCCTATCAAAATTCCAGTGACATTTTTTACAGAAATAGAACAATCATTCTTAATGGAAATGCAGAAAACCCCAAATATTGAAAGCATCTTGAGAAATGTGAACAAAGCTAGAGTCATACACTTCCTAATCAACTGTATTACAAAGCTATAGTAATCAAAACAATATATCAAAAGCATAGAAACAGACATAGGTCAGCTGAACAAAATATAGTACCCATAAAAAAAAACCCATGCGTATGTAGTCCATTAATTTAGGACGAAGGAGCCAAGAAAATACAATGGGGAAAGGATAGTGTCTTTAATAAATGGTGGGAAAACTGGACAGTTACATGAAAAAGAATGACAATAGGACTACTATCCTATCTTAAACCATACACAAAAATCAACTCAATATAAAGTCTTGCATGTAAGACCTGAAACCATAAAACTCCTAGAATAAAACAGTGGATAAGCTTCTATACATCATTCTTAGGCAGTGCTTTTTTGGATTTGACTCCAAAAGCAAAGGCAACAAAAGCAAAAATAAATGGGACTACATCAACCTAAAAACCTATACAATAAAGGAAGTCATCAACAGAATGAAAAGGCAACCTATGGAACAGAAGAAAATATTCACAAATTATATATCCAATAAGGGGTTAATAATATCCAAAATATATAAAGAACTCATAGAACTTAGTACAAAAAAATCCAATTAAAAAATGGGCAAGGATGCTCAGTTGGTCAAGCATCTGACTCTTGATTTCAGCTCAGGTCATGATTCCAGGGTTGTGGGATCCAGCCCTTCATCAGGCTCCATGCTGAATGTGGAGCGTGCTTGGGATTCTCTCTATCTCCCTCTCCCTCTGCCTCTCTCCCCCACTTGTGCTTGCTCTCTCACTCTCCCTCTCTGTCAAAAAAAAAAAATTTTAATGGGCAAAGGATCTGAATAAACATTTTTCCAAATAAGATCTAAATGGCCAACAGTTACATGAAAAGATACAAAGAATTGGAAATCAAAACTGCAATGCAGTACCACTTTACTCACCTGCTAGAATGGCTATTATCAAACAAGATGAGATAACAAGATGTGCAGAAAAGGGAATGCTGTGTACTGTTGGTGGGAATGTAAATTGGTTCAGTCACTATGGAAAAGAGTATGGCAGTTGCTCAAAAAATTAAAAATAGAACTACCATATGATCTAGCAGTTCCATCTGGGTATTTATCCAAAGGAAAGGAAATCACTATCTTGAAAAGATGTCTGCACTCCCATGTTCATTGTAGCATTACTTACAGTAGCCAACACCTAGAACAACCTGTGTCTATTGACAGATGAATGGATGAAGAAACTGTGGTATGTATATGCAATGGAATATTATTGAACGTAAAAATGAAAGAAATCCTGCTGCTTGCAGCAACATAGTTGGACCTGAGTACATTATGTCAAGGGAAATAAATCAGATGAAGAAAGACAAATAACTGTATTATCTTACATATATGTGGAATCTAAAAATAACCAAACTCATAAATACAGAGAACAGATTGGTGGTTGCCTGAGGCAGGCATTGCACAATGGGTGAAATGGAGGAAGGTAGTCAAAGACACAAACTTCCAATTATAAGATAAATGTAAGGGATGTAATGTTAGCATGGTGACTATAATAAATACTGCTATATTGTATATTTGAAAGTTTCTAAGAAAGTAGATTGTAAGAGTTCTCATTACAAGAAAAAAATAGTAACTGTGTAGTGATGGTTGTTAATTAAGCTTATTGTATAATCCTTTCCCAATATATATACATATCACATCATTTTTGTACACCTAAAACTAATACAATGCTATTTGTCAATTATATTTCAATTAAAAGAATAGGGAAAATTTAAAGTAAATAGCTATCATCTCTTGTCTTTGTGAACAGGACTCAAGAAAAAAAAAACAATAAAACATAAGACAAATTTAGGTTATTTCAGAGAGTGAAAGTAGTTAATAATCTCATTCATAGGAACAAGTTTTGGGAAAAGACTGTTACATGACTTAAAAATCTTAGTTTTAAAATTTTAGAAATAGACCAATCCCTTTGTTTTCAGCTGATGAAAATTAGATGTTACCAGGTGAAAGTAACACAGCCAGTTATTGAAAAAGCATGATTCCAACTCTCATATGAAATCCAGGCCTTCAACTCTTGATTCCTGTCTTCCAGTGCTTTTCCATTGTTTATGTTTCTTATCTAACCACCTAGTTTAAAAGTGGCTTGGAAATTTACAGTAATCTTGAAAGACCTTTCTGCTTTCAGTTGCCCTTGTTTTTCAATGGATCTGTTAGCAGCTGAGCTCTCCAAACTCTCCCCACTGCCATTCATTTGTGAGAGACCTTATTTTACTTTAAAATTTACACTTTGCTAAGAAGCAATAGCTCAAATTTAAGTCTCCCTCAACTCTTGAGTGCTTTTTGTTTTACACTTTTGAAAATATTACTGTGCTAGACATTTTTACATTTATCTCATTGAAATCTTAGAACTGTATGAGATACAAAGAAGCTAGAGAAAGACGATATTTTGGCCATTACTTCTTTAAATTGGCTAATATATTCTGATTTTATGTCAGTACATCTTTACAATCTAACACACTAGCTATTGTGAAAACCTCAGCCAGAATGCCTAATTTGTGTAACAATTGGTGAATCTCTAGCTGTAGTAATTTCATTCTAAAACAGTTGTTGCCATGTGAAATACAATGTTTGATCTCTGTTGTTGAATGTATTTAAACCAACCATTCATTGCAATTTAGTATTCATCCAGTTTCTCTTTCCTTTCAGGCCTGTATGTGGAATCAGAGGTAAAACTCTCATAATTAACCTGCCAGGTAGCAAGAAAGGATCTCAGGTAAGCCACCTTGAGATTTATATGGTTTAGTATAAAGTTTTAGCCAACTGCAAATTAGTCAGCCAAAAAGCTGGAGCACTCCACAAGGCTGCCCTCACTTCTGACACCAGTTGCAACCTAGCATATTCCCAAAGCCACCCTCACTTTCGATAATTCACTAGAAAGACTCACAGAACTCACTGAAAGATGTTATGCTGGTGGATATAATTTATGACAGGGAAAGGATACAAATTAAAGGTAACCAAGAGTAAAAGAGAAGGACTAAATGCACACCTTCTATAATCCTCTCCCTGTAGAGTCATGAAAGCATTATTCTTTTGGCATCAGTGTACGGCAGCACAGGGAGCATTGCCAATCAGGGAGCCGCCAAGCCTTTGGTGTTCAGAGTTTTACTGGGGCTCATCACATTCTGCCAATATGGCTGGCCTTTAGTCTCTAGCCCTTTCCAAAGTTATGCTGATTCCTTTAGCCCCCACCACTTTCCAGAGGCAAAACTGATACCCAAATGCCCAAAGCACCCATCATAAATCACATTGTTAAATCTGTCTGGTGGCCAAAGCTCCAAGGCAAACAAAGGCCACACTCTCTTGAGATAAGGTTAAGTCCTCATTACACAAGCTTCCCCCTGGCCTTTGGCTGAGGCTGTCTTATAGAAAATGATTGTATTTATCTGGCTGGGCATCTATATTTACTATAGCATTTATATTACAGATGCAACAACAGTATCAGTATGAATATGTCTAAAATTTGAAGAAGCCAGTATGAGAGATAAATTTGAGAAACAGCTAATCTATCCTCTAAAGCCATGACACACATTTTCATATTTTTGTACTAATATACTAAGTTTTCTACCTCAATCTGCTACTATTTGTATTATGTGATACTTTGAACAGAACTATTTACCACAGAAATTAGCTGACTTTTTCAAGCCAATCATTTTTCCATTGGTATTATATTTTGAGGGGGATTTAACCCAATTTCCCATTATATATGATCATCAATATCAGTATTCTAATCTTTCTAGCAACACCAGTTTTATAACATTTCACAGTAGGGTGGTAGATATAACCTGAAATATGAGCCAGAAGATACTGGCACACTACTGGAGTCCTACACAGATATTAACAACCTAGTCCATCATCGTATCATATGACCAAAATGTCTCCCAGAACTATGCTACTCAGGTTTACAGGCTTATCAGGTTCCCAGAGCAGGAGTAGTCTCAGCAACATAGGGCTTTACCCCTTCTGGCATCTATTACAACTGAGCTAAGAAACAGTATCCTCTTGTTCTAAGGATTTTGAGACACCAATATAATATTGGATCTCTTTCATTGCATAACCCATGTACTCATTCCTTTACCTCCAGTTACCATTCCTCCTTCTCTCCATTTATACTCGGACTTTTCCTATGAAAATCTTTGAATGAGACAGTTGATTTGGCCACTGTGCTGGTCCAAATTGCCACCAGTAATACTTATTTAGCAAGTGCCACCTGCTTAGTCCTTTTCCATTCATATTAGGTAGGGTTACGTAGTAGGTACAGAACTAGTGAGCAATCGCACACACCAGGCAATGTAACTGCATCCATTTTCAATCCCAATTTGTCCAGATGGAGTCAGGCATAATCTACCTCATCAGGCCCTTAGGAACTGTGACATAAAGACTTAAAGATACAGTTTCTGCTTAGGAATCATCCTGCTTCTGGCACGCACAGTTGCAGCCCTGCTCCTGTCACCACAGCATCAGGTAGAAAAAAAGAAAGTTGATCTGATATGATAAAAGAAAAAGTATAGTCCTAAAGAAAAAATATAGTCTTACCAACATCACCCCCCAACCCTCTCTTCCCCAGAAAGGTAGAGGACTGTATTTAGTGGGGACCCTCCCTTGGCCTCCCTCATGTTGAATGTGACCACACACTAATGAGAGTATGTAAGCCATGCTCTTCCTTTTTTAGACAACAAATGTTTCCATTGCCCATTCAAATTTTCTATCAAATCATTGCTCTGAATATGAAAGTGTGTACCTTGGTCTAAAGAAATGTGACTCTACAGTCATTGGTACAATATTTTCTGCCCTAGTCCTTTCATAGTACACTGAGCATTTGTATCTACCATTGGGTAAGCAAAGCCCAGTCCCGAGTAAATGTCTATTCCTGTTAGGACTCATTTGTAGCCTCCAGAGACTAGCAACATCAGTCCAACTTGCTAGCTATGTGTAGGACCTTCCCCTATGGAATCTGCCATATAGCTTTCTGCTGTCTTTTTTGTTAGCAGACAGAACAGTTCTTGTTGGCATTTTGTGCCTCAGAGGGTACAAGAGAAATTTATCAATTCAGCCCATCTCTGCATTGTTGCAGCCCCCCATTGTCCATTCATCTCATGGGCCCAGGTGCCATGTCAAGCGTGCATGCTCGGATATCTGCTCACGAGTTCCAGTTAACTTCCCATTCTGAAAGGGGGTTTTTCTGATGGGGATTAACGTATTCTACTTTAATATACCCCTTCTATTCCTGGAGTAATTTCCATGTCCTATACAGGCATCCCTTTGATAGACCAATTTTCCATTGCCCTTCTGCCTAACCATATGACCAAGCTCCTGGACACTTCCTATGAGTTGGTAAAAACCCAAACATAGGGGCAAACACCATGCAGTTCAGCCCATCGAGCTGATTTGTTTTTACCTTCTTCAATCAGAGTGGCGGCCTTCCAAACAGGATGCTGTCCCTTCACCTTGGAATTGCCATCCATAAACCAAGCAGCTCTTTGTTGATCAGTAGAAAGCTGTTTATAGGGCACCGCCCAAGTGGCCCAAGTGGCCATAGGATCCAGCAGCTCCTCAGGTGGTTCCGAAGTCGGCCCTAGGTGAAAAGAGGCTACCTGCTCGTGAGTACCTCCTTGCATTCTCCTGGTAGCATGATCCTATATGCACCATTTCCATTTTATTATGGAACTCTCCTGGGCATTGCCTTCCCATTAGAGCATTTCTCTACTATTACCTAAAACATTACGGATATTTCAGGTTTCAAGATAGTTTTATGTTCTTCAGTCATAGGGTAGTCTCAATTATAAATCCAATAGCAAGCTAGTAAATGCCCCTCAAATGGCAATTTTCTGGTCCCAAATCCCAGCAGTTGTTTTTAGGTGGCATTCACAGGTTTTTGCTATAGACCTAGTTTGCACTCCACCAGGCCCCTGGACACTTCCTATCAGTTGGTAAAAACCCAAACATAGGGGCAAACATGCAGTTCAGCCCATCAAGCTGATTTGTTTTTCCCTTCTTCAATTAATAACCTGTGTTGACTCAGGCAATCTTACTTGTTCCCACTTGACATGTACAATCTATGTTAGTGGAAGAGTGGATTTATATGCTTTGTTTTACAGTACTAGGTAGGGGAAGAATTATCCAGTCAAACATAATATTCATCCCCATAATACATTCCAGTGAAGGAGACTGACCACTTCATATAAAGTTCACTGTTCAGACATTCTAATTTTCATCCCAACTTTCACCATAATTCCATCAACTGTTGTATCTCTGTATAATTCCCGTCTAACTGTATCCCCTCATTAGAACTTCAACAGGTGTTAGAATCACAGTACGTGAGTAGTGCCATGTCAAGGAATCCTAGAAAAGGATCTCCCTCCCATGACCATTTTATCCATTTGTGTGTATATGGCCTTGGATCTCTAGGCCTGGGTTGGACCAAGGGATTCAGACTCTTTGGTCTAGACTTTTATTGATTAGATTTGGGACCCTCACTTAAGGTGATTCAAGGTGAGGTTTCTTTTAGTTATCTATGCCTTCTAGCTTTTAAAATTCCTTCAAACTAGGGTAAATTTAGATTTGTTTAGGACCCTTTAATGTTGGGAGACCAGTGCTCCCCATCTGTCTGCTCAACCCATAATGGTGCTACATTAAGACCTTTCTTTTGCCTCCAACAGTACTCACTTTATTCATCCATTTCTTAATAATCATTTAAGTATTTCTACCCTGACAGGACAAGTCCCTTGTGTCTCCCATTTCTCTTTTCCCCATTCTCTAATGAATAAATCTAACTTTATTACTATTTATTCCTTCAGCGTAACATTTTTCTTTGGAAGCAGCTCAGGGGCTAGCAGCTATATGTCAGATAAGCCAGAATCTAAGCTTGGTGCAACCTTAGGATCCACCCCTACGTTCTCCATTTTGTTTTAGTTAGTACAGATAACAATAGCCAAGAGATTGTATATTTACCTTGTTAATCTATGCATCCAATACAACTCCTTAAAAGTTGCATCTTTCATTTCAAAATTCCATTGCTAACTTTTATCTCCAATAACTAATCATAGCACAGTTACAATTGCATACTGTGCATGATCCTGTGTTTATCCAGGCTCTAAAGATTCATCATCCCCACCCTCTTCCGTTCTCTTCCCAGATCATGCTTCATGATCACATGAGTCAAGATCTTTCTACTGAGTTTCATTTCTAACACCAACTGTAAGGAGTTTGGGCCAACTGCAAAAGTTAGCCAGCTATAAATGTGGAGCACTCCACGAGACTCCCCTCACTTCTGGCACCATAAAACTACCCTCAATTTTAATAATTCACTAGAAGCACTCACAGAACTCATTGAAAGCTGCTAAACTCAAAGTTATGGTGTATTACAGGGAAAGAATACAGATTGAAATCAACCAAGAGAAGTAGCATATAGGGCAAACTCTGAGAGGTTCCTCAAATGAGGAACTTCTGTTCATCCTCTCCCATGGAGTCAGGGATAGCATTACCTCTTCTTGGCCATAATATGAGACAGTACACACAGAATATCACTAAGTAGGCACACTCACCTTTGTCTTTGATGTCCAGAGTTTTTACTGGGACTTGATCACATATTACCCATATGGTTGACCTTTAGTCTAACCCTTCCCAGAGGAAAAACTGTCTTTAGTCTCCAGTTTCTTCCAGAGGCCAAACTGACCCCATGTTTCCCTAAATCCTCATAATAATCCACATTATTGTCCAGTGGGCAGATCACCCAGGCAATCAGCGACATTCCTTTTAGGCGAGACCAGGAACTAGAGTTCACCTCCCAAAAGCTGAGAGTAAAGGCCAGACCTCTCGTTAGTCAAGGTTAAATTCTTTGCCATATAATCTTTATCTCTAAGGTGATTGAACCATACAAAGAGAAGTCAAAAGATTAGGCACCCTTACAGATATTCCCATAACCCTCTGTAAGTTTTAAGACATTTCTTTATATCTTAGATTTTAAGGTAAGTTATTTTAAAAGAGAAAAACCTCTGTCCAGATACATTCCCCAGACATATCTGGCCCTATGTTCTGGTTTTAAAGTTCTACCTATTCTCTTTTGGTGATACATTACAGGTAACAGTGGACACTTGAGCAGGAGACTATAGTGATTTTTATGCAGTGCTCTGTACAAACTCATATCTATTTTTCAATATTGCACAATGTTGCCTAGCTGTATTTTATGATGGTAGTCAGAACGTTAGCTCTCCAAATAAATTAAGTCAGTCCTCAATTGGTTTGTTAATTCTGGTACTCTGCTCTAACTAGAAAGATGAAAACTGTTTCCTGCCTTTCTCATATTGCCTCTTTAAGACCCAAAGTTGTATAGAAATTTTACTGTAAGAAAAATGTACTCTAGGCTTATACATTACTGTAGTTCTACAGCTTACAGAGAATACTTTAATATATACAGTGTTTACTTCATATTTCATATTACAAAGACAGTACCTTAAATATGATTTATTCTTAAGACTGACAGAAAGAAACATAGATCCAAAATCACAAATAAATGTGATTGCTACCATTTTATATGCCTGTAAAGGTGTTTTATCTTCATTTTTTTTTCTTCCTCTTGTATACAGGAATGCTTTCAGTTTATACTGCCAGCTCTACCTCATGCCATTGACCTTTTACGTGATGCCATTGTAAAAGTAAAGGAAGTGCATGATGAACTTGAAGATTTACCTTCCCCACCACCTCCTCTTTCCCCTCCTCCCACAACTAGCCCCCATAAGCAGACAGAAGACAAAGGGGTTCAATGTGAGGAAGAGGAAGAAGAGAAGAAAGACAGTGGTGTTGCTTCAACAGAGGATAGTTCTTCATCACATATAACTGCAGCAGCCATTGCTGCCAAGGTAAGCCCGCTGACAAAGACCCAAAGATCTAAAGGAACCACAGGTAAATGTACTGATTTCATCCCTCTTTCCGTCCCATTTTTTTCATAAGTTCAGTACATCTTCAAGGCATCCTTAAAAAAGAACTAAGGTATTTATGACACTTCACAGCTATGTTCCCTCCATAATGTAGATAGACTCGTTGAAAGCACTGAAGTTTGTTCTCAGTTGTGAGGCATTAAAAATATTGCTGTTACCTATTGAAGTATAGCTGTAATGATAAACAATGTGACATTTTAAGAACTCTCCAGAAATGTCATTTTTGTGATCATATTAAATATATAATATTTTTATATTTAAAACATCAAATATTCACAAATTCATAAAGGAGCAGCAAACTGAAGGTAAGAGACCTTAGATAATTTTAAAATTAGTTGAGAAAGGTTAATAAAGATTTTTTTAAAGACAGAGTTTTTCAGCAATTAACACTTATTTAAATATTTCTTGACCCAAATTACCCAAGTACTACAGAGAGGAAATAAGATACAATGTATTTGCATTTTTTACTTAATAAAGTAATATTATTAGAATAGTACCAAAGTATTACAGATTCTCTGTGGGCAATTCTGGTAGTAAATAGAGTACCATGTGGTACTTGGATAAATTTAGTCACCTTAGTCATAGAACATCATCTACATTATTATTCATATTTAGTATAATCCACCCAATATGCTTTAAAATCTTCAGAAAGTAACATATCACTTCTGAGAATAATGATTGTTCATTGAAAGCATAAAGATTAAAAACCTAATCTTACTATATGAAGTAATTCCTAAAGTTTCAAGAGTCATCCAGGTATTTTGGTTATGAACATAACTTGAGGGGATTTTTGACAACACATAAATTGTAAAGGATCGTAGAGATCTTTTTAAGGTATTCTTTTACACCACCAGTAAGTGGTTCTTTCACTGAAGACCAAATGACTTTGTCTCCACATCTATTCAGTGGTCCATTAAGTCTCTACTTAAGACTAGTAAGTAGTTATGTTGTATGTGATTTTTGCTTTGTTTTGTTTCATTTTGTTTTTATGGAACTGATTAAATAGGTACATTTTTAAATCATCGTATCTTCTCTTTTACTCTTAATTAAAAGAGTAAAAAGTGCCGTCAATTTCCATCTTAAGAAAAAGCTTACAACATTTGAAGTCTAAGCTGATATTGTCATTCTACATTTGAGAATTTTTGGCATTTCATTGTTTCATTTGTTTTCACCTTTTCCTTTCCAGTCATTTTGCTTGTATAGTTTCATGTTTTCCTGTCACTGTACTCATAGTTGTTATGTGTTGTGCATTAGAAGCATCCATTCTACACCAGTCCAGCTGTTATCATGGCACACGGTGAGCAGCCCATTCCTGGTCTCATCAATTATTCCCATCATGCAACAGACAGTACAGATGAACGGGTAAGACAATAGGCTTTTGCGTTAATGATTTTGCAAGCATACGGCCTACCTCCTATCCTTGGAGATAGGTATAACATTTTATGGAAGATGTGTTTTATTCTGAAGGATCTTCAGCATACTTTTTTCTAAAAGTGTAAGTGCCACTGAGCATATTCCATCAAGGAATTTAATAGAGTTTCTCCTGTACCTAAAATACTCTAATATCATTAAGATTCTGTCATATGTGACAAAGAGCATTTATCACACAACCCCAAGAAATTCATTGCTCAGAAATTATTATTTTCCTTTAGTAATTTTATCAAATACCTTTAAATAAATTACCTGGCTCAATTAAGATAAGCCATTAAAAGGATCACTTTAAGTCTTAAAAATCCAAACAAATTGGTCAAACTAATATTTAATTAACTCACTTTTTGCCTCATGATTTTTCTCCTGATTTTCTTTTCCTTCATTATGTTCTCATTAATACCATTTAGAGATGTGAGTCTTGATACAATTTCTGAGATTACTAATCTTCAAATAAAAGCTTAGAAGGATACATTATCACTTGTTTTAGTCACTGTCTATACGATAGTTTGTAAAAAGCTCCAGGCCAGAAAAGATTAAACTGTTAAGTATAGCTAACTATTAAAAAAAAAATTAAAATAAAAACCTTAAAAATTTTTTAAAAAATAAATAAATACAGTATAACTAAACAGTAATAATTTAGACCATGGATGTTCAAAAAAAATCTATCTCAGTCACTAATATGGATATAAAATGAGAGGGGGGAAAAACGAAGAAAATAAAAAGTAATAAAGTGAAATTTGGCTTAAAATCCTTAGGGAGATCCAATTAAAAATGGACAGAAAACATGAACAGACATTTATGGAACATTATTCAGCCATGAAAAAGAATGAAATCTTGCCATTTGCAGTGATGTGGATGGAGCTATAAAGTATAATCCTGAGTGAAATAAGTCAGAGAAAGACAAATACCATGTGATTTCACTCTCATGTGAAATTCAGGAAACAAAACAAATGAACAAAAGAAAAAATAGAATTCTGTTGGCATTCGGGATTTACCTGTGGTTGTGACAAAAAGATACCTGTGGGCTTAAGCAAGTGCTTGAAAGTGTACTCCTCCAGCAGTGTGGTTTATCTGGTCCTATTAGTTGAATTCATTGGGCATATTGGTGGATGATCTCTCAAACTGTTAAAGAAGGGGCCTCCGGGTGGCTTAGTCAGTTAAGCGTCTGACTTCAGCTCAGGTCATGATTTTGCAGTTCATGAGTTCAAGCCCCACATTGGGCTCCGTGCTGACAGCTGGGAGCCTGGAGCCTCCTTTGGATTCTGTGTCTCCCTCTCTCTCTGCCCCTCCCGGCTCATGCTCTGTCTCTCTCTCAAAAATGAATAAACATTTTTAAAAACAATTTTTAATTTAAAACTTTTTAAAAAATATTTATTCTTGAGAGATAGAGAGAGACAGAGCATGAGCAAGGGAGGGGCAAAAAGAGAGAGACACACAAAATCTGAAGCAGGCTCCAGGCTCCGAGCTGTCAGCACAGATCTGATGCAGGGCTGGAACCCATGGACCTCCAGATCATGACCTGAGCCGTGGTTGGATGCCTAACCAACTGAGCAACCTAGGCTTCCCTTAATTTAAAACTGTCAATGAATAATTTTTAAAGTTAAAATCATAACTTTATTACAAATACTAAATGAATGCATATCAATGGTGTTATTTCATTAATTAATTATTGAAGGAACCAGAAAGGTATTACAACTGGTTCACAGGAAAACTCAAAGGACACAAATATGTAAACATTAAGAACTAAATGAATGTAAATGAAATTTACAAATAGATGCAACACTTTAGTTGTTATCTGCAAAGCAGCCCATTGCACTTCTCTTGTATAAAAGAATCATTTGGACAAAAACCAGTTACATTACTATTTTCTGCAAGTTTGAGTAAGATAGCTGAAAGACTGGACAGTGAACATAATCCAGAATGGTCCACTACACAGGACACCTAATATTTTTGTCCATTTTAAAGTATTTCACAATTTTTCTTGACCTGTGAAAGGAATACAAAGATGCATGGATGTTTACAAAAGAAAATAAAATTTTTACTCAAGACGCCCATGGATCTAATTGTGCTTCTTTAAAAATGACTGTTGATTTTCTCAAAATTTCAATTAAAAACACCAATAAGTGCTTATAACACTGCTGTTGTTTGTAAAGGGGTGACTTGTTAGGATGCCAATTGTTTTTTTCTAGCATTGACCTTTGAGTAATATTGTGACCCAATTATGTATCTATGTGTTAGGAATAAGTAATGATTATTTGGGCTAATGTATGTTTTTATAAGTTTTACATTAAGCTAACTATTATTATCATAAAATAAGTAGAAAGCTATATTAAAATAAACTACAAAGACCTTTTTCATATTTGGGAAGCAATATGCATTGTGCTTTATGAAACAGCATGAATTTTGGCATCATATATTTTCAGATCCATCGGTTAGTAGCTCTATGACATTGGGTGTAGTGCTTCTCCTTTCTAAGCCCCAGTCTTCTCTAAAATAGGAAGAACAATTATATTAACATCATGATTACTTAATGACTAAGTTGTGAATATTCAAATAGGAAAATGGATATAAAAGCACTTAATTCAGTGTCTGAATAAAAGTAAGCATTCATTATTTTAGGGAGTCAACCACCTCACTGATACCAGCTCAGCTTTCAGATGCTACTTACACATTTCTCTCTTCATACCTCCTCTTTCCTTTGCCCAGTTGAACAATCCTTTCTTTTTCCTTCTTATTCTACCTTTAGATATCATTTAAGGCCTAATAAGTGGTTCTTATATTTTTATAGGTGGTGACCTCCTTTGGAAATGTGATTACTGTGGCCTCCCCTCTCCAAGGGGCTATGCACACAAATGTTGAGCTTAGTTGCAAGGCCTATCCCTTAGATTAAGTATTCTTGTGCCACAACAAACAACAGGTGTTGGTGAGGGTGTGGAAAAAGGGGAACCCTCTTGCACTGTTGGTGAGAGTGTGAACTAGTACAGCTACTCTGGAAAACAGTATGGAGGTTCCTCAAAAAGTTAAAAATAGAACTACCCTACAATCCATCAGTCTCACTACTCAGTATTTACCCAAAGATATAAAACTGCTGATTTGAAGGGATACATTCACTCCAGTGTTTATAGCAGCATTATCTACAATAGCCACACTATGGAAACAGCTGAAATGTCCAATGACTGATGAATGGATAAAGTCGATGTGATATGTATGTGTGTATATATATTATGTGAAGCAAAACAAGTCAGAAAAAGACAAGTTCCATATGATTTCACTTGTAGAATTTAAGAAACAAAACAAACAAGCAAAGGGGAGGAAAAAGAAAGATGCAAACCAAGAACAGGCTCTTAAAACTATAGAGAACAAACTGATGTGAGTGGAGCAATGGGTTACATAGGTGAGGGGATGAAGGAGTGCATTTGTGATGAACACCGGTTGCTATATGGAACTGTTGAATCACTGTCTTGTACACCTGAAATTAATATTACACTGTATGTTAACTAATGAATTTAAATAAAAACTTAATAAAAATAAATAAAAATTCTAAAAAATTCTTGTGCCAGCTAAAATCCAGCCTCCTCCCTAAAGCTTTTCATAGATCTAATCTATATTTATCTTTCCTTTCCTTTTGTATTACGTTCACTCACCAAATATTTATCTCGACACTAATATGCATATATCACTCTGTTGGATGCTGTGAGTTTTTACATGATTATATATGATTTGGGCCCTGCCCTTGAGGAACTCACAGTATAGTACAAGAAAATATATTCTTAAATGAACTAGTTTTATAAGTATATCATAACTGTTTAGTGTTCTCATGAGGTACAAAACTAGTCCAAATTTTATTCTAGAAAATTCTATGAGATTTATCAGTGGCTATTTTGAAACTACTTGGCATGATGAATTCCCAGAGAACAATCTGGTCTAATCCACCATCATCTTTCATCTCAAGTTATTTCAGTGGCTAGTCTCATCAGTTCCACCTTTGCCTCTCTTCAGTTTACTCTTCCTCTCAAAGCCAAGTCCACTTTTTAAAGCATGAAGTAAATCATGTCACTTTTCTACTGGTAACTTTCAATGGATTCTTGTTCCATACAGAATAAAACTAAAACTCCTTGACTTGTTCTGCTAGATTCTACTTGATCTGGCTCTCTCCAACTTTTCTAGGCCTTTCTCTTAGCATTCTTCTCCCTTTCCTCATTGCTCACTAAGCTTCATCAAGCTTTTTCTTGTCTTGGGAATGTTCTGTCTCCACTACCTAAAACGTTCTTAACCCCACTCTTTGCCTGGCTGACTTCTATTTATTTTTTATGTTTCATTGTAAGTATCTCTTTCTCATAGAAAGACCTGATCTGCCTCCTCCAGTCTAAATTATTCTTACAGTTACTTTCTCTTATAGCATCTAATACTTTTCCTTTATAGCACTTATCACAATTTACAATTGTGTACTTATTCATGTGTTTGATACCTGTATATGTAGTCTCTAAGGTCCATAAGGACAAGTATCACATCTCTTAGTTTATATGATTGATGTATACAACATACAGCACAGCTTGGAACATATTATACACTGTATAAATATTTGTTAAATATGTTCCATGAGACTGTCCATTAACTAAGTTTACAAGACAGATATAAAAAACCAAGATATGGTTATCAATGCCCATGATGTGTAAGGACTCTTCCATGAAACAGATAATCAGCATATTCTTTCCCTGTAGTAAGCCAATATATTAAGTGACTATAGTAATGATGATGAGATAACTTTTTTTAAATTATTTTAATGTTTATTTTTTGAGAGAGAAAGATAGAGGTTGAGCAGGGGAGGGGCAGAGAGAGAGGTAGACACAGAATCCGAAGCAGGCTCCAGGCTCTGAGCTGTTGGCACAGAGCCTGATGCGGGGCTTGAACTCACGAACTGTGAGTGAGATCATGACCTGAGCTGACGTCAGACGCTTAACCAACTGAGCCACCCAGGCGCCCCAAGAAGGTAATTTTTTAATGCTATGTAGCAGATAGTATTTTAAGTGGTTTATATAAACTATCAGAAATTGATACTTAAATGCAGGTATCAGCAAGATAATACTTTTTATTTTCTTGGAACACAAGTTCATATGGCAAAACAAATTTTCATACAGACTCTGATTAATACCATTGAGAACAACAAAAATTCTGAATAATTTCAAACAACATGAGAATAATTTTAATAAGTATAAATAGTCCTTATAAAGAAATAAAATCATGAAGATTTAAAATTTTACATTTATAAAAAAATATGTTATAGTCGACCTCATGTTCACTAGACAAAATCATAAAGTGTGGCTTTTCTTTGTAAATATGAATCATAATTCTTTTGTATTTTTTGTCATTAATTTTAATCTAAATGCAGGTCTTCACATTTATTCTTGTTAAATTTTGTTTTGCTACATGTATCTGATCAATCTAGCCTAAGAAGATCTTTTTTTAAATCGGTATCTGCCATATTACCTGTATTTTCTAGCTCCGTTACCGGCATATATGTTAATCATGCTTTCATTGAAGTTACTGATAGAACTTTTTTTAGGATAGGCCATTTTGCATGCTAACAGAAACCCTACTAGTTATTTGCATGTGTATATGTTAACCAGCTAACATATATGTCTCTTCTAGCCATCAAAACCCACTTTCTTTGTCTGTCTTGTCCACAGGAATTTTATGAATGACTTGTCAAATGCCTTACTGAACAGGATACACTAATTTGATAGTTCTGTGCCTTAGTAAAATTTTTATAACACTTAATCATAGCCACTAAAATAACATTATCAGAAGCTCTAGAAAGATACATGATATATATTTTCTGAAAATCTATTTTGTATTCATATGTAATCTATTTTTACTATAAATTCAGATCTTATATTGCATATTTGGATGTCTAGTTGGATTTTTAGAAAATGCAACCTACCCAGAGCTCCTGGCTGGCTCAGGCACAGGAGCATGCAACCCTTGATCTCAGGGTTGTGAGTTTGAGCCCCATGTTGGGTATAGAGGTTACTAAAAGAATAAATAAAAACTTTAAAAACAACAAAAAAAAGGAAAATATAGCCTACCTTGAAGGTCTTTAAACAGAAGTTACCAGGAAAGGAGGGTACACATGATGGAGCTAACCACCAAGCTGGACAGTGACTCTAAAAGCACTGCTACAGAGATTGACAAATTGTAGCTATGGAAGCCGTAACCCTTCATACATGCCTGCTTTGGGAAAAACTAGCTCCAATTATTATAAATTTGCTCACTGCCTACCCAAAATTAAATCCAAACATCTTCCTATTGATTAGTTTTCTAACTTTTCTGTAAATTTAAACATTTTTTCAATACAAAATTTTAAGTGGTAAAAATAATGATTCAAGGGGCATTGTATACTCACTTATGAATTTCCTTGACATCAAAATACAAGTTTATGTGTTTATTAGTATTCTTACTGGCACTTTAAAAGACCACAGAGTTCAAAAAGAGAAGTGATACTTTAGTTACATGTTCTGAGTTTGATATTGTAACTCCATTTTTTCTTTTACAAGTATTCACCCAGTCAAATTAATAGACCAGAAAAACAACATAGATTGAAAGAATTAGCACGGTTCCTTAAAAAAAACTATGCATTCTCATTACAATTTCCCTTAAAGGGGAAAATTCTGTTGTTTAATAATCGACATTCAAAATTACATAGCATACCTGCAAAAGGTTTGAGATCAACTGGGACTAATTGTTTCCTCCATGCTCTCAGTTGCATAAGACAATAAGAATACAGATTATTCTCTAAAAGTGAAGGAATGTTATTTCCTTTGGAAGTGATATGCCATTTCTTTTTCTCATTTGTGCTGACTTAACCCACTATAAATTCTGCTTACTCTAGGTGGATCCTCACTACTCCTTGGCAAGCCTTGGGTTCATCTCTTATTGACTCCTTCATACACATTGATGAATTGCAATTTTCAGAGCTTAACCTTTTTTCACCTCCTCCTTTTCCCCATTCTCTTCTCTTGCTTCTTGTTTTATTAAAATAAAGACCATCAAGGCTAAACATCTGTCCCTCTGCTTAAATTATTTTTTCTGAGTTAATTCTTCATTCTATTCCTTCTGTCTCAAAGAGAGCTTATAATTCTTAAAAGTTAGTGGCTGCTTCTACTTCTTTATTATTAAGGAAATAATTATTATCAAGACATTATTAAGTATGCAAGACATTGTGTTCATTCTTTTACTTCTCCCTAACTGTTGATTGTGTAGACCAGGTCTTAATTTTGAAATAATCCCTTTCGTGGATTTTATTAGTAAAAAATCTATAATTGTACAAAATACATGAATACATTCTTATTAAAAATGAAAAATGAAAAAAATAAAAATTAAACAGATGATTAACACCCATTTGAACTATCCCCTCATCTTTTTATTTGCTTTCATGCTGCCCCAGAAGTAATCACTTTTTTTAAAAATCAGAGGGTTACCTTTCAAAACTTTTTTATACTTTTCTATACAAACATAGTAAATACAATCCTAGTAGTTTCTAAGTGGTGTGTGTGTGTGTGTGTGTGTGTGTGTGTGTGTGTGTGTGTTAAATTGAGAAAGGAAGAGAGAAACTTGACAAACTGCTTCTAAAATACATATAGAATAAATGCAAAGGCAAAAAATAACCAAGATACTCTTGAATAAGGAAAAAAACCAAGTGGAAAGTCCTGCCTTATTAATATCAAGATTTAAAATGATGTAATTAAAGTACTGCATCATTGGTGTAAAATTTAACAGACCATTGGAACAGAATTTAAGCCCCCCCAAACACCAACACACATATGGGCACATATGATAGTTTGTACTACATACTAGTGGAAAAAGTCTTTTTTCAATAAATGATGCTGCCACAATAGGCTGTCTGTGTCAAAAAAAAAAAAAATGTTGTTCACCTATCTCATAAAGTATACAAAAATCAATTCTAAGATTACTGGAGACCTAAATATGAAAGGCAAAACTATAAAACTTGTAGAATGTTATAGGACAACACTTTTTTTTATGCTGGATTAGGGAAGGATTCCTTTTAAAAATACTTGAAATAAAATTCACATAACATAAAATTCACCATTTTGACCATTTGAAAGTGTATAGTTCACTGACTTTTAGTACATTCACAGTGTTGTGCAACCATCAGCTCTATTTAATTCCAGGATATTTTATCACTTCCCCCCCATAAATCCCATACCAATTAAGCAGTCACTCCCCATAACTTCTTTCCCCACCTCTGGCAACTACTAATTTGCTTTCTATCTCTATGGGTTTGACTACTCTGGACATTACATACAAACGGAATCATATAATATGTGGCTTTTTATGTCTGGCTGGTTTTGCTTAACATCATGTTTTCAACGTTCATCTATGTTGTTGCATATATTAGCACTCCTTTTTATGGCTGCACAATATTCCATTATGTAGATATACTACATGTTATGTAGCCATTGATCAATTGATGGACATTTGGGTTGGTTCCACCTTTTGGTTATTAAAATAATGTTGGTATGAACATATGTGTACAAGTTTTTGTTTGAACACCACTTTTCAATTCTCTTGCATGTACACCTAGGAATAGAATTGTTGAGTCATGTGATAATTCTGTTTAACTTTTTGAGGAACCACACAAACTGTTGTCTACTGAGATCTATCATTTTACATACCCAGCAGTGGTGGATGAGGTTTCTAGTTGTTCTACATGCTCAACAACGTTTGTTATTTTCCTTAAAGAAAAAAAAAAAAAAGAAAAAAACTATAGCCATTGAGTGGGTGTGAAGTGGTATTTCATTGTGGTTTGGATTTGCATTTCTCTAATGACTAATGATGATGAGCAGCTTTTATTGTTGTTTATTGGCCATTTGTATATCTTTTTAGAAGACTGGTCTATTCAAGTCTTTTGCCTCTTTTAAAAAATGAGGTTGTTTTTAAAGACATCTGGGTGGCTCAGTCCATTAAGCTTCTGACTCCATGATCCGCGGTTTGTGTGTTTGAACTCCCCCGTGGGGCTCTGCACTGATGGTGTGGATCCTGCTTGGGATTCTGTCTTTCCCTCTCTCTGCCCCTCCCTGTTCATGCTCTCTGTCTCAAAATAAATAAATAAAAACTAAAAAAATGAGGTTGTTTTTAAATGGATTGTCTTCTGTTGTTGAGTTGTAAGTGTTCTTTACATATTTTGGGTACTAGACCGTTAGCAGATCATTTGCAAATGTTTCCTCCCATTCTATAGATCATCTTTTCTACTTTTATCAGTAATGCCCTTTTATACAAAGAAGTTTTTAATTTTGATGAAATCTTTTGTAAATTTTCTTTGTTTCCAATACTTTTGATAGCATATCTAAGAATCTATTACCAAATAGAAGGTAATGAATACTTATTCCTATGTTTTCTTCTAAGCATGTTTGTCATTTTAGCTCTTATATTTAGGGCTTTCATTGATTTTGAAATAATTTTTGTATGTGGTATGAGATAAGGATCCAACTTCATTTTTTTGAATGTGGATATCCAGTTGTTCTGACACAATTTATTGAAAAAACTATTCTTTCTATTAACCTTAAATGTAACAGGGTTTATTTCTGAACTCTGAATTCTATGCCATTGATTTATATGTTTATCCTTATGCCAGGATTACACTGTTTTGAATACTGTACCTTTTAAGTAAGTTTTCAAATGAGAAAGTGTGCATCCTCCAACTTTCTTTTTCAAGATTATTTTGGCTACAGGGAGACCTTAAGTTTCCATATGAATTTTGAGATGGGTTTTTCTATTTTTGCAAAAAAAAAAATCTGTTGGGATTTTTTAGGGTTCATATTGAATCTGGGGATCCCTTAAGGTAATATTGCCATGTTTACAATATACATCTTTCCATTTCTTTATGTCTTTTTTTTTTTGTAATTTTCAGTGTACAAGTCCTGCACCTCCTTAATTAAATTTATTCCTTAATTTTTTATTCCCTTTGATGCTATTGTAAATGAGATTTCTTTTATTGAAATTTTAAAAAATTTTTCAGTGTTAGTGTACAAAAATACAACCAATTTTTGTGAGTTCCTCATGTATCCTGCAACTTTGCTGAATTTATTGGCTTTAATAGTTCTTTCTGTGGGTTAAAGGATTTTGTATGTATAACATTATGCCCTCTATGAAGAAGTTTTATTTCTTCTTCCCAATTTGGATAGCTTTTATTTCTTTTCTTGTCTAATTTCCCTGGCTAGAACTTCCAGTACAATGTTGAAAAGAAGTGGTGAATGAAGACATCCTTCATCTTGATCTTAGGAGGAAGCTTTCAGTCTTTTATCTAAAAGTAGGATATTAACTATGGGTTTTTCATAGATGCCCTTTATCAGATTGGGGAAGTTGCCTTCTATTTATATCTATTTTTCTGAATGTTTTTATCATGAAAGGGTGTTCAGTTTTGTCAAATGCTTTCTCTACATCAATTGAGATTATCTTGTGGATTTTTTTCCTTATTCTATTAATGTGTTGTAGTATACTGATTATATTTCTAATGTTGAACCACACTTGCACTTATGGAATAAATACCACTTGGTCATGGTATGTAATCATTTTAATATGCTGTTGGATTCAGTTTCTAGTGTCTTATTTAAGAGTTTACATCTATATTCATAAAGAATATTGGTCTATAGTATTATTTTCCTGTGATGTCTTCATTTGTCTTTGATATCAAGGTAATTGTGGCCCTGTGAAATGATTTGAGAAGTGTTTCCTCCTCTTCAGTTTTGTGGAAGAGTTTGTAAAGAATTTGTGTTAATTAGTTTTTAAACATTTGATAAAACTCTTTAGTAAGGCCATCTGGCCCTGAGTTTTTCCTTATTGGAAGTTTTTTTTAATTATTAACTCATACTTGTTATATGTCTACTCCAGATTTTCTACTTCGTGTATCAGTTTTCATAATTTCTATGTTTCTAAGAATTTTTTCATTTCATCTGGGTTATCTAATTGTTGGCATACAATTATTTATAGTATTATAATTCTTTTTATTTCCTTGTGATTAATAGTAATGTCCCCACATTCATTCCTGCTTTTAGTAATATGAATTTTCTTTTTTTTCTTAGTCTAGATTAAAATTTGTCAATTCTGTTGTTCTTTCCAAAGAACGAACTTTGGTTTTGTTGATTATTTCACTGTCTTTTTGTTCTCTATTTTATTTATCTTTACTATACTTATTATTAGTTCTTCTCTTTAGGTTTAGTTTGCTCTCTTTTTAGTTCTTTAAGGTGTAAGGTTAGAGTATTGATTTGAAATCTTTATTTTTAAAGTAGATGTTTGCAACTATAAATTTCTCTCTGAGCACTACTGTTGCTGTACTCATAAGTTTTGGTATGTTGTGTCTTCATTTTCATTTATGTGAAAATATTGTAATTTCCTTTGTGATTTTTTCCTCGACTCATAGTTAAGAATGTGTTTAAATTGGGGGCACATGGGTGGCTCAGTTGGTTAAGTGTCCCTCTCTTGGTTTCTGCTCAGGTCATGATCTCTCAGTTTGTAAGTTAGAGCACCCCATCAGGCTCTGTGCTGACAGTGCAGAGCCTGCTTGGGATTCCCTGTCTCTCTGTCTCTCTCTCCCCCTCTCCCCCCACCTCTCTCCCTCTCCCCCCACCTCTCTCCCTCTCCCCCCACCCCACTCTCTCCTCCCACCCTACTCTCTCCCCCTCCCCCTCTTATGCACAGTCTCCTGCTCCCTCTCAAAATAAATACAGTTAAAAAAAGAATGTTTAATTTCCACATATCTGTAAATTTCCCAATTTATTTCTATATTGGTTTCTACTTACTTTTCATTATGGTTAGAGAAGATACATTGTATGATTTCAGTATTTAATGAGACATATTTTGTGGCTTAACATTTAGTCTACTTGGAAAATGTTCCTTGTTCACTTGAGAAAAAATGTGTATTTTACTGTTATCAGATAGATTTTTTCCTCTGTATTGTTGCTGATTTATAACGTTGGTCAAATCTTCTGTTTTACTTGTTGCATCTTCTGACGAGTTGTTCTAACCATTTATTGAAAGTGGAACATTGAAGTCTCTCAGTATTATTGTTAAACTTTTTCACCAATACTATTAGTTTTTGCTTCATATACTTTGGGGCTCTCATTAGGTGTGGATATGTTTATAATTCTTATATTTTATGATGGATTGACCTTTTTTATCATTATTTCACGTTTTTGTCTCTTGTAACAGTTTTTATCTTAAAGTCCATTTTGTCTGATATTATTATAGCCATTCTAGCTGTGTTTTTTCTTTTTTTTTTTTTCATTCTAGCTCTCTTTTGGTTACCATTTGCATAAGATAAATTTTCCCATTCTTTTACCTTCAACCTATTTGTGTCTTTGGATCTAAAATATGTACTGTACTTAGATAATGTTTTTTTAATCCATTCTGTTAGTCTCTACCTTTTATTTGGGTAGTTTAATCCACTTACATTTAACATAATTACTGATAAGGTAAGGTGTTTTTTTTTTTTTCCAGTTTGTTGTTTTCTATATATCTTATTATTTTTATGCCTCATTTTTTTCATTACTTCCTTCATTTTTGAATAATGGTATTTTCTAGGGGCACCTGGGTGGCTCAGTTGGTCAAGCGTCCAGCTTCAGCTCAGGTCATGATCTCACAGTTCATGAGTTCAATCCCCACATCAGGCTCTGTGCTGACAGCTCCTAGTCTGGAGCCTGCTTCAGATTCTGTGTCTCCTTCTGTCTGCCTTTCCCTCGCTCTCTCTGTCTCTCTCTCTCTCTCTGTCTCAAAAATAAACATTAAAAATAAGTTACTGGATATTTTCTAGTGTGTCATTTTGATTTTTCTCTCATTTCTTTTGGCAAATATTCTTTTAGTTATCTTTTCAGTGGTTGCTCTGGGGGTTAAATTAGCATCTTACTTTGTAACAGTCTAATTTGCATTAATACCAAATGAGCTTAAATATTATGCAAAAACTTTGTCCCATCTCCCTCACTTATGTTATTTTCACAAAATATATATTTATACCTTGTGTGTACACCAACACAAATTTATAATTATTGTCTTATATAGTTTTATTTTTAAATGGTATTAGATTTACCAAAATATGTATTAATACTTTTATGTCTACCTTGTAGAGTACCAGTTTATTTATTTCTCCATGTGAATCCCAAGGTACTATCTAATGTACTTTCATTTCAGCCTGAAGGACTCCTTTTAGCATTTCTTGTAGGGAAGGTCTACTAGTATTGAACTCTGTTTTTGTTTATCTGAGAATATTTTGATTTCCTTTTCATTTTGAATTATATTTTTGCCAGATATAAAATTTCTGGTTGACCATTTTCTTTCAGCATTTTGAATATGTTAATTTGCTACCTATTGACCCTTATTGTTTTTGCTGAGAAATCAGCTGTTAATCTTTTGGGGGATCTCTCATATGAATTGCTTCTCTCTTGCTGCTTTCAAAATTCTTTATCTTTTACTTTCAACAATTTGTTATGTGTCTTGGTATAAATCTCTTTAACTTGGAATTGTTGAATGTCCTGGGTATATAGATTTGTGTCTTTCATCACATTTGGAAAGTTTTCAGTCATTACTTCCTCCAATATTTTCTCTGCCTCTTTCTCTCTTCTTCTGGGACTCCCATTACGCATATCATTGCTCTTTGTCATAATTATAGGTTTTGGTTTGTTGATTAACTTTTCTTGTCAAGTTTTATTATTTATTGTGTGTGGTTTCTGAAGTCTCTGTTCCATTAGCTTTTTGATCAGCTAGTGATTCAACAGAGATTTCCTTAAATGTCTGGGATAAATATATACTGAAAAAGAAAAATCTCTCATTCTTTGCATTTGGACTCTGTATATGTGTCAGGGCATGCCTTCAGCACTCAGCCAGTTTACAATTTTGACTTAGCCTTCATTTCCTGCTTGTGCAGAGTCTGAAGTTTGACAAGAGGTGAAATATTAGGTGAAGTCTTCTGAGGGTGTGGCCAACCCTGGGCATAAATATGACCTCTAGATTCCCAGGAATATGTGGGAGTTTTTCAAAGTCCTTATGCCTGAAAGCATTTCATTACATTGCCTTTCCTCCCAAGTTTTTGTTTGTCTATTCTTTGTCCCAACTGTTATCCTTTGCCCAGACAGCAGTAGTTAATATATTTGTCTTTACATTTTTGGGCAGTACCACCAGCTGGTTAGCTGTAGGAGCCCTGGGAGAGTTTGAGGTTAGGAGAAATAAAAGCAAGCCCTAAATGCCCTTCAGTGAACTAACTGACATGTTGAAACAAAGAACTGTAATTCTTAAGAATAAGGTTTATTCTCCCTCCAGTACTAAGAACCTTATGAGGAATGTGAGCTGTGTCTTCAAGTCTACCACTGAGCTATTTAGTGGAGGAATTGGTTTTTTGTTGTTGTTGTTTTTTATTTTTGATTTTTTTTCTTGATTAAGTATTCACCTGGTTGCTATAAACTTTTAGTTTTTAGATTTGGGGTAAAGTTGATTCTGACAGTTTTTGCTAGTTTATTCCTCTCTTTCATGGTGTGATAGAATTTTCACATTTCCTACTCTGCCATTTCCACTGGATTCCTTTTAAGACACAAAGACCACTAACTATAAAGGAAACTATTGGTATATTTGGCTAAATTAAAATATTCTATTAATCATAAGACATGATTAAGTAAGACAACAAGCTATAAAATAGAAATAGATGTTTTCAGCATACAAAACTGATAAAGAACTAGTTATCCAGAATAAATACAGACATCTAACAATTAATTTAAAAAGGACAACCCAATAAGGGAATATTTGAGCAAAAGACTTGAAGAGGGTCTTTACCAAAAAGAACATCTAAATGCCTGATAAACATATAAAATAATGCTTTTTCTCATTAATAGGGAAAGGAAAATCAAGCCCTCAAAAACATATTATTACTACTACCAGATTTGAAAAAAAAAAAATTGCTAGTATGGACAATACTAGGTAGAGATAAGTTGTGGAGTAGGAGGAACTATCACCATTTTCTTTTGATAGACATATAAATTGCCTTAACCAATTTGGAAATTTGTAAAAGAGGGTATGCCTACCCTAAAGCCAGCAATTCTGTTTCTGAATGTGTGTGTGTGTGTGTGTGTGTGTGTGTTTGAGTGTGTATCCTAAAATTAATATATGTAGAAATCATGATACATGCTAGAATATTCAAAGTAGCATTGTTCATAGTGTCTCCAAAACGGAGACAGTACAAATGCCCATCAAATCCATATTCACTGCCTCCTTTTCCTTACCTCCAGTTTTTGTTTTTGTTTTTGTTTTTGTTTTACCTCTTATAGTTGGGTACCTGTCTTCATCAAATAATGAAATAGCTATCTCTCAGGGCGTTTGGGTGGCATGGTCAGTTAAGCATCCGATTCTTGATTTCAGCTTGAGTCATGATCTCATGGTTGGTTTGAGCCTGTCATTAGGCTCTGAACTGACAGCACGGAGCCTGCTTGGGATTCTCTCTTACCCTCTCTCTCTCTGCCCCTCTCCCCATCAGCTGCGCTCTCTCTCTCTCTCTCTCTCTCCCTCTGTCTCTTTCTCTCTGTCCATCTCTCTCTCAAAATAAATAAACTTAAAAAAAAAAAAAGAAAGAAAGAACTGCCTCTCAGACAACTAATAACTACTCCTGCAAAGAATTTCGAAGTTTATCTTTTGCCTAAGTTTCTTTTGAGATAGGTGGAAAATTTATTTCTAGGCTACATAATGAAATCGTGAGTTTATGGTTGCCAGTTATAACTGGATCCACGTTATTGATAATTCCTTTCCCAAATCCTTAGTTATCCTCCCTGCTAATTCATCAACATATATATCCAGATATTTATGAAAGTTATCTTTGCCACTTATATTTCCCCATTTTTCTCATTAATGGATTTTCACTTCAAGCATGAAAGGAAAAAATAATAGTGAATGTGTCTCCTCTTTTCTTACAAATTACCCCACTTTATCATTCCACTTGCTTCCTCAACTCACTTCTACTCTTTTTATTCTACTGGTAACTTCTTTAATTGCTGGATCTAATGACATTTTTTAAAGTTTTTATTTAAATTCCAGTTACCTAACATACAGTGTAATATTAGTTTCAGGTGTATAGGTAGTGATTCAATACTTCCATACAACATCCAGTGCTCATCACAGGAAGTGCACCCCTTAATCTCCATCATGTATTTTACTCATCACCACACCCAATTCCCCTCTGGTAACAATCAGTTTGTTCTCTATAGTTAAGAGTCTGTTTCTTGGTTTGCCTCTCTTTCTTTTTTTTTTTTTTTTTTCTTTTTTTCCCATTTACTCATTTGTTTTGTTTGTTTCTTAAATTCCACATATGAATGAAATCATATGGGATTTGCCTTTCTCTGACTGACTTATTTCGCTTAGCATAATACTCCCTAGCTCCATCTACATCATTAGAAATGGCAAGATTTAATTCTTTTTTATGTATGTAAATGTATACACACACACACACACACACACACACACACACACACATATATATACCACATCTTTTTTATCCATTCATCAGTTGCTGTTTCCATAGTTTGGCTGTTGTAGGTAATGCTGCTGTAAACATCAGGATTCATGTGTCCTTTTGAATTAGTATTTTTGTATTCTTTAGGTAAATATCTAGTAGTGCAATCACTGGATGGTAGGGTAGTTCTATTTTTAACTTTTTGAGGAACCTCCATACTTTGCCAGAGTGGCTGCACCAGTTTGCATTCCCACCGACAGTGCAAGAGGGTTCCTCTTTCTCCATATCCTTACCAACACCATTGTTTCTTGTGTTAGTGATTTTAACCATTCTGACAGGTATGAGGTAATATTTCATTGTAGTTTTGATTTGCATTTCCCTGATCAGTGATGTTGAGCATCTTTTCATGTGTCTATTGGCCATCTGTATGTCTTTTTTGAGAAGATGTCTTTTCATGTCTTCTGCCCGTTTTTTAATTGGATTATTTCCTTTTTGGGTATTAAGTTTTATAATTCTTTATACATTTTGGATACTAACCCTTTATTGGATATTTAATTTATAAATATCATGTCCTATTCTGTCAGTTGCCTTTAGTTTTGCTGTAGTCCCAGTAGTTTATTTTTGTTTTTGTTTCCCTTGCTTCAGGAGATATATCTACAAAGAAGTTGCTACAGCCCATGTCAAAGAGGTCACTGCCTGTGTCCTCTTCTAGGATTTTTATGATTTCAAGTCTCATTGAATGTTCTTTTCTGTTTTGTAAAATATTAATCGACCATATAATTGTGGGTTCATTTTTGGGTTTTCTGTTCTGTTCTACTGATTTATTTGTCTATTTTTTGTGCCAGTACCATACTGTTTTGGTCACTACAGCTTTGTAATATAACTTGAAGTCTGGAATTGTGATGCCTCCAGCTTTGTTTTCCTTTTTCAAGGTTGCTTTTTGGCTATCCGGGATCTTTTATGATTCCATACCAATTTTAGGATTGTTTTTTCTAGCTGTGTGAAAAATGCTGGTGATATTTTGATAGGTATTGCATTAAACATGTAGATTGCTTTGGATAGTAGAGACGTTTTAACAATATTTGTTCTTCCATTTCATGAAGATGGACTGTTTTTCCATTTCTTTGTGTCATCTCCAGTTTCTTTCATCAGTGTTTTATAGTTTTCAGAGTATAGGTCTTTCACATCTTCAGTTAAGCTTATTCCTAGGTATCTTATTGTTTTTGGTGCCATTGTAAATTTAATTGATTACTTGTTTCTTTCTCTACTGCTTCATTATGTGTATATAGAAATGCATCAGATTTCTGTAGACTGATTTTTATCCTGAACCTTTATTAAATTCATTTATAAGTTCTCACAGTTTTTTGGTGGAGTCTTTCAGGCTTTCCGTGGCTTTTTTCCAACTCTCATCCTACTCATATTATAATAGTTGATATCTTTTAACATCTCCTTGAAAGTTTCTTCTCTCTTCCCTTCCCTTATGTTCACACTGTCTTGATTTTCCTTTTAAGTGTCTAACAATTTCTTAAAGATTTGAAAACCAAATAATTTATCTTCCAAACTGAAATACTTTTGAAAATGAAAAATTTGGTATTTAATATTGAGCCAGTATGATAGATACAAATCCTGATTGCTCAAGGAAAAGTAGGATGTACTATTATTTCATTTACAGATTCTTTTTTTTTCCTCAACTTTTTCTTCTGTTATCCATCTTCTGAGTTCCATAATATGGATCTTACCTAGAATTATCAGCCATCATCTTTTGTTCTTTTACATACTGTCCTTGGATGATCTGAAACATTTGCATGGCTGAAACTACCACCTCCATTGATAATTACCAAAGTATATATCTTTTTTTTATGTTTATTTATTTTTGAGAGAGAGACAGAATACAAGTTGGGGGGGGTGGGCGGGCAGAGAGAGAGGGAGACACAGAATCTGAAGCAGGCTCCAGGCTCCAAGCTGTCAGCACAGAGTCCAACATGGAGCTCGAACTCACAAACCATGACATTGTGACCTGAGCCAAAATCAGATGTTTGACTGAGCCACCCAGGTGCCCCTCCCAAAGTATATATCTAATCCTTAACTTTTTCCTGAGCTCTAGACTCATATTTCTTTTTTTTTTTATTTTATTTTTTATTTTTTTAAATTTACAACCAAATTAGTTAGCATATAGTGAAACAATGATTTCAGGAGTAGATTCCTTAATGCCCCTTACCCATTTAGCCCATCACCCCTCCCACAACTCTTCCAGTAACGCTCAGTTTGTTCTCCGTATTTATGAGTCTCTTCTGTTTTGTTCCCCTCCCTGTTTTCATATTATTTTTGTTTCCCTTCCCTTATGTTCATCTGTTTTGTCTCTTAAAGTCCTCATATGAGTGAAGTCATATGATTTTTATCTTTCTCTGACAAATTTCACTTAGCATAATACCCTCCAGTTCCATCCACGTAGTTGCAAATGGCAAGATTTCATTCTTTTTGATCGCCAAGTAATATTCCATTGTATGTATTTACCACATCTTCTGTATCCATTCATCCATTGGTGGGTATTTGGGCTCTTTCCATGCTTTGGCTATTGTTGATAGTGCTGCTATAAACGTGGGGGTGCATGTGTCCCTTTGAAACAGCACACCTGTATCTCTTGGATAAATGCCTAGTAGTGTAATTGCTGGGTCATAGGATAGTTCTATTTTTAGTTTTCTGAGGAACCTCCACACTGTTTTCCAGAGTAGCTGCACCAGCTTGCATTGCCACCAACAATGCAAAAGAGATCCTCTTTCTCCGCATCCTTGCCAACATCTGTTGCCTGAGTTTTTAATGTTAGCCATTCCAACTCATATTTCTAATAGCTCATTGGGTATCTCCAGACTATTAACCCCAAAGTATGTCCTTCAAATTTAAAGTTATCTTTTCCCTGAAGTATCCTGCTGTTCTGTTTACATTCACACACACACACACACACACACACACACACACACACACACATAGAGAGATGTGTAGTATATGTATACTTGTGTGTGTGAGTCTGGCAATCTATATATCATACATACATCCTACTTTGAGCATATGCTTTCTTAGGTATTGGGCATACAATAGTAGCAAAAGCACAGTTTCATCATGACAGTGCATTCTAGTGTGTGAGATAGACATCTAAATGTAGTATACATATAAATATAGTATAAATGTGGAAATTGCTATGAAGTAGAGAAACATGGTGTCAAGTGAAGTACAATAGGAGCCTTCTTTGACTTTCTATCCAATACTTGGACTTTTTTATTAGACATAAGTGGCAACATATAGCTCTTTTAAACCAGACTATCCACCATTTCTTTAAAATATTTATCACAATTCAGTACTCAAATGTATTAGGTAGAGCAGTTTTTCTTCTCAGAATTCCCATTGCCTTCACCCTAGTTACGGGAATATTCTTTATAAATCACATAAAATGTTAGGCCCTAACATGGTAGCAATACCATCAGTAATGAGGATGTTGGTATGGAAACTGAATAAAAGAGCTTCTATGGAAATTGTATTATGTCCTTTGTGAGAAACAAATGATACATAAGAACAGCAGTACCTTCCCAGTCATAAAGTCTGGCTGCTGCTTCCTTGTTTTCACATAGTAAGTGATACTTGCTGATTGAATATTAGTTAATTATTTATCCTTTTATCACATATACATCCCCTCTTATGCACAAAACTTGAAAGTGATCAAGTTCTCATTTTGAGATTAGAAAACATAAACCCATTAGTACTAGCCCAGAACAAAATTATGCATGCTGCAAAATAATAATTTTATAATCAACATAATTAGTAATTTTTAAAATAATCCATGTTGTTTATATATTTTTAGAATAGTGACGCTCAGTTACATCAGTATCACGTTGATAGGTGTAATATCAATAATAATAAACATTGAGTATTTACTACTTACAAGTGCTAGATAATTTATATACAGTATCTTATTTAACCCTCAATAGTAATCCAGTGAGGTAGATGCTATCATTAGCTTCATTTTTTTTAGATAAAGGAAATGGTGATTTAAAAATTATAGCCGTCAGTGTCCCAGCAGAAGTCATAGCATAGTTAAAAGGATAATTGAGAAGAGTTTAGTGAACTTTTGCCTACAAAAGTTTGGGCAGGTTATAGGGAAAGCAACAAGACACAATGCAGTGTCCCAGTGTTCCCTGGGACTAGTAATACTGGGAACCATTAATACTCTAGTCCTAATGGGGCAAAGACAGGGAACTCCTACTGGAATCCAGAAAAGAGCTGTAAGCAAGGGTCATCTGACAGGGGCTGTGACTTAGCCAGCCTGCGGTGACCAGGTAGAAAGGAGCCAGGGGAATAAAGACCAGATCTTAATCTCCTCTAATGCTTTAGTTTCCTGGCAGTGCCTCCCACTGGCTGAATGCAACTAGAAACTAGACAGTACAGACTGGCTTGTTGATTTTATCTATACAGGTCAATTTAGAGCAGAGAGGATGAAGAAGGGTGGAGAATATGAAAGGAAAATGGAAAATATCTAGGAATTAAATAACTATTACGTGGCAGAGCCAGTATATGAATGCCAAACACTTTACTCCGTAACCATAATGCTAAACTGCTTCTCATAAAAAAGTTCCATGAAATATTATTTGGCCAGGGAAAATATTTTAAATCTGAAGGTTTCTGTCCTATCACAAATTGTTGGATAGAAACCTACATCCAAACTCACGGACAGGCATTTATACCTAACAGTAAGTGACACCAAATATATGAGAGCTAGGCAGCAAATAATGCCACAGAAAAAAAGTTAGGTGTTGATACTGATTTCAATGTTGTTGGTGTTTTCAGAATATTAAGCCATCCTTGTTTTTCTTGTTCAGATTCCAGACTCCATCATTTCTCGTGGTGTTCAGGTGCTCCCACGAGACACAGCCTCCCTCAGCACTACTCCTTCAGAATCGCCTCGTGCTCAGGCTACATCTCGCCTTTCTACAGCTTCCTGCCCAACACCAAAAGTAAGTACAGTTCCTTGGCACCTTTCACCTATTCTACTATCTGAGTGTGGGAAACTTAACCAATATTTCCCTCTGTTTGTCAAGGTTGGATTGCATGCAAGATAATGCAATGAAAAATTAGTGGACTATAAGATAATTACCACTTACAGTTTTACAGATTGGGCATATTAGGCCAATAATAAGATAATAGAAATTTCATGTAAAATGTCTACTCCTACATTTACAGCTACAGATATCACTTTCTGTAGCTCCTGTTTCTTTGCTCTAGACTTGTTATTTTTTAGCATACTCATCAGTATAGATGTGAAGTTACTTGTTTATGCAAAGGGTGAATTCATTTCTATAACAAGCAAAATTAACAAAATAATGTCACCAAAGGGTTTTTTTTTTTAACTTGTCCAAGCTAGGGTAGCTCCCTGCTCTAGTATCATGCAAATTTTTTCAAACATATTCAACTTGGAATGTTGCTGCCTAATATTTGGAAACAAATCTAAATTGATTAGAAAGAAAGTTTTAATGCCAACCTTTGGGGGAGGGAGGAAGTTTTTTAGTATTTATTTTTTTACAATTTTTCCCAAGTACTGAATCATGTGTTGGAGGAAAAAAGGATTAGACATTTATTTGCTGCCTCACATCTCCATGTATATGATAAATTAAGTAGCAGACGTAATTATGGCTATTACTGCTTTCTTCTGGAATGTCCCTTTCCTGGTTAAGTTAGTCATTTGTGCTTTCAAGATTTCAATATGATGGATCCAATATTGGCATCAAAAGATTAACAGTAACATTCCTTCTTAACTGATAAGATATGGTGTTCAATATCAAATTTTCACTAAATTTATTCAAGAGATATGCAGGTAATTTTTCAAACTATGGCTTTCTCTGTCATCAGATTTACCACTTATATAGCTCTCTTCCTCAATTCCAACTTTTTCCTGAGTTTTAAGAATGTTACAACTGGACTTAACTAGAAGTGATCTCAAGCCATTCTTCATATGTGTAGTACGGTTGCTTTTACATTCCATGGTACAACCTTCTCAGCAAAGTCCTCACAGTGTTATTACTGTTGTATATCATTGTTTTTAGACTTGTGTCAAATACAACCAATATTAATTTATAGTTTAAAAAAATTATGGTTCTAAATCTTTAATGAAGACAAAATGTAAGAACATTCTAGACATAAAATGTATGTTAATGCCATTCAGGTGCCAGTCAGCTTACATCTTCCACTGAATGAAAACATGGAGTTCTAAGACTTGAATTGCAAAGAAGCGTCTCATTCATGACTTTCAAAAATTTTTAACAAAATAATTTATTGTTTGCATTAAATCTCAATTATATAAGCTATACTCATTTATGAAGTCTAGAAAATAATGCTAAAACTTAAGTCCACTATAAATGTTTAGTCAAATGTTAAGACCTAAATGTTGGGAATGCAGAACTGTTCAAGATGCAGTATTCTTTTCCTTAATAATATACTATGAACATTTATAAATATTTTAAGCTAAATTCAGTTATACATAGTAGTTCTTGAGCCTTTTTAAAACTTTATAATTATATCCTAATTACAAAGAGAACATTAAATACAATTTTAAAATAATTTGGCATTCCAAACTTACTAAAGTGAAATCCTAAAAATAAAAAAGTCAAATTAATCTATTGAAAGTCTCAAATTATAAGACTGTTTAATTAAAATCTAAACTAAATATTCTTATATTTGCTTTTATATCAGTGACATATAGTCACTGCACCCATGGAGTTTACAGTTTAATTAATGTATATTAAAATAAATATTAAGATAAATGTAAATTATTCTGATAATCATAATTTTACTGTAACTTAATAATTATAAATTGAAATTCTTGCTAAGCAGAAATGAAAAGTTACATTGATAGAAAATAATAGGAGGGAAACCTTACTTAAATAGGATTATCAGAGAAGACGTCTCTAAGGGGAACATTTCACCAGGGACGAAAAGGATATATAAAAACAAAACAAAATTCAGCAGTAATGACCATTTTAAAGGTGGCTGTCACCAGCCAATTATCACCAATCAGGAACTCTCAGACTAAAACATCCTTAGTACATGAAAGTCTTAATTCAGTGACTTCAAAATCCAACTTCAGCTATTAGTTCTATGTATTTTAAATAATGACTTTTTGTCTTTGCCTACTGAGTCAAATTACAAGGCCATAGGTTTTAGCACATAAATCTAGGTGAATTGTTTATTTTAGCATAGAATATTTAGGGCAGAAAAGTCAGAAAGCCGGGCTTCTCATTTAAGATGTGGGTAAATGATGTTATTAACTATATTAAGGAATAATAAGAGAAGAAACACATTTTGAAGGTAAAAGGAATTAATACATTTGGTTTTGAACGTCTTCAATCTGAGATATATATGAGACATCCCATGAATCACAGCTAGCATAAAATTAGAACACTAGTGAGTTTGACATTGTTACTGTTACTGTTACTGCATCTTGGTGCTGATACTTATAATTTAGTACCTAATAGTGTTCACTAAACCTCATAGAAATCCCTCTTCTATGTTTCAGATTAGACGTGCAGTCTGTCATGTGCAGAAATATATGTGCAAATACATTTTCTTTACATGAGAAATATAGTACAGTCTTGAATGATCAGCAGTAGAAAAAACACTTGATAGTAGAAGATATAGATTCAAATGCTGGCTTCTCTGCTTAATAACCACACTACCTTAAGCAAGTTGCTCAGCTTTTCTGAGCTTTGGATCTGTGATTAAATGTAATCTTTGCCTCCCCAACAGGGTTTATTAATTTATTAAATGAGTCTTTTCCTGGTTCTGGGGAAGCAGTGGTGAGCAACTAGATATTGTTCTTACCATTACAAACAGACAAACAGGCAATTACAAATTATAATAAAGTATAAGTGGTATGATTTATCACCAGAGGACAGAATACTTTGGGAATAACCATCAGAAGCACTTAACCTAGTCTTTGTAAAAATGTAAAACAGCTAAATAAACAAATTATGATTAAAAGCTAGTAGTTCCAACCTTTCTGTCTGTAGCTTTTTATCAGCTGGTCAGTATTTAAGCTAAAGGACTTATGTGTGCATCTGTTTTCTTTTAGATCAACAACTATAATATCAAACATTATTTTAGGTTCATATTTTATATGTTTACTACAATATATAATACAATATCATATCATAGATGATCCTTTTATTTTTTTTAATTATCAGCTGTATTGAGGACAAGATCTATAAAACATACCAGACAAGATCTATACCATTTGGATTTACCTTTTGGTATATACCAAAAGGTATACCATATACCATTTGGATTTCCTTGTGGGTACAAAGTCTAGTAAAGATAACCATGAATTATCTTTTCTAAACAATTCTTTATTAAATGGCATTGTCTCCAACAAATATTTATTTGCTGAAATGAGATAATATTTTATTGTATGTGGGGAAAAAATTATTTCTCTTTTTTATCAGTTATTTTGTTTTAATTAAATCTGTCTGAAATGACAAATGATTTTTACTCCACTTGCTTTATGACACTGTGAAGTATCTTGTAAGAACAAACGAGATTTTAATCTTTCATTGCCCTAAGTAAAACAGTGGCTTAGCCAAAAATGTCAAATGGTATGTAGATTCTATTTCAATAGTAGTGGGCAATATTTAGAAGACTTAAATTTTAACATGGTGGTTGTCTCCCAAAAAATGGTTTGCTAAAAGAAAAATTCTATAACAGAAAAATTCTCTTGTAAAGTAAACATGACTCACAATTTATATGAATACTGATTTTTCCATTATAAAAGTTAGTAGCATCTCTGTTTGAAATCAAGAAGCATGAGGTAAAGAATAATGACCAGAGCAAAAAAGGGGGGAAAAAATCCAAACTTTCAATCAGTTCACCATCCCAGTAGATGTTGTTAAAATAGGGAATAATTTTTAAAGACCAATTTAAGTATCTTTTTGTTGCCTAAGCATCTGAAGTTTGACTTTAAAAAATAAGAGTAGTCTATTGTTACATATCCCCTGTACCTTAGAGATTAGAATAGAATTTTGTGCCCAGACTAACAAACAAGTTGTTTTTTTTCCTCTCAGGAAGAAAATACAAATACTATCTATCTAAAACTAAAGTTTATGAAATGACTAAAAAGTATATGTATTGAAATAACCTTAATATTAAGGGTGTGTTCATTTAATACACTAATGCCTAATCTTCTATTCAAACAAAATGCAGAATTATGATTTCACTATAGGTTTCTGTTATTTTCCTTTGAGCAAATGAATTTAGATTCTTCTGGATAAAGAATAAATGATTTTCTTCATTCACAGTGTCAATGTGTATGTCTGAAAGGCAGTGTGATTTCCTTTACATATAAAAATGGCATTATTGATCTAGTATCAGGTCTAGTATCCATATTCCCTCTGAGATTTTTTCTTAGTCATATTAGTTTGTACAAATGATTCCACATTGTCACTATTTTCCTTTGTGAACACCAGCGTGATTATGTGATATGGTTAGTTCATTGGTTCGAAACCTGAGGCTCCCAAGTCTGGAGAATCTTGTGAAGTTGTGAAAATTCTAGCCAAGATAAAAACACTAAGTGGAACCCACAGATTATTTTCTACTATTTTGAAGACCTAAACAAAATCAGTAAGACTACTTTAAATACTAAATTTCTTTGCTTTTGTCTGAAATTACATCAACATTGGTATATCAACATCTGTTCAATTGTTAATGACAAATAGAAATTTATGGGTTCTATATGTCAAGTCAACAAGTGCCAAAGTGTTTGGAAAGCACAGAATTAGTGACATCAAAAGTACATCCTCTGGGCATAAACATAGAAGTTTTCTTTTGTACAAAGTTAATTGCCCTATCTGGGGAATACTAAGCAAATAATTGTCTCAACATTATGGTCAAATCTGGCAATTCTCAAATTTAATGGTCTCAGGAACTCTTTATATACTTATAAATTTTTAAGGACCCAAAATAGCTTATGTGGGTTATATCTAGCAATATTTACTGTTCTAGAAATTAAAACTGAGAAATTTTTAAATGTTTATTTATTTGCTTCAAAATAATAATAAAGCCTTTATATGTTAACATAAACAACATTGTTATGAAAAAATATTTTCCAAAACAAAAAATATTGAAAAACATGGCATTGTTTTACATTTTTCAAATATATTTTGATGTCTGGTTTAAGAGAAGACAACTGAACTCTTATACCTGCTTCTGTACTTCAGTCTGTTGTGATATGTTTTGGTTGAAATATGAAGAAACAAATTCAGCTTCACACATTTATGTAGTCAGAAAAAAAAAGAACGAGCATTTTCACATAATTGTAGATCTTCTTTTGGTGGACACTACACCAAAAATTTACAATTGATAGTTTATTAAAAGTTAGTTGAAGTCTGAAATCTAAAACCCTGTTGAGGACTCTGCCATACTCTGCTATATTAAAATCAGTTGGGCCATCTTGAACTTTGAATGAATCTTATACTTGGACATGGTTTTGGAATGTATTTATTGGTCACTTAGAAAATATAAGTTCTTCCAAATGTTGACATATTTCATTATATTATACCAAAAAATTATCTTCATTGATATAAACGCCAGACTTCTCAAAAAAAGTTTTGGAAGCATTGGAAGCTCTCAAGCTCATGGTGATATATGTTTTCTACAATTCTAATTTTATTTAAAAGCTAGAATGTTATTCTTGGCAAAAAGCAACAAATCCTGTCTTGTTTTCCTTGAATTGACAGGCTCATTTCATTCAGTTTTGAGAAAATGTCTACCAAACATCTAAGTCTGGATAATCATTGTCTGTCTGTCATTCTTTCATTCCTTCAAGTAAAAACAGTGTTCTATGCAAAACCTGGCTAGTTCAGCTTGCACCTCAATTGCAGAAGTGCTTTTTCTTGAGACAATGTTCATCCTTTGGTATGCAGTGGAAGTATCTTATGCATATTTTCCATTTTGTCATACTCAAGGGACAAGTTTTAAATTAGTATTTACTGTTTTATTGAGGACAATGTTAAATGAAACTAGCTCTTCTTTTTTGAAACTGTTAGTTTGGTTTTTTTTTTTTTTTAAACTATTAGTACATGGTAGTGAATAATACGATGACTATTCATACTGTTTGGATCCACCGCCTTGATTTGCACTAAAGTGCCAACCCACCATTGCTTTTGTACCATCAGTGCAAATGTCAATATAGTGAAAAAGGAAATTAATGTTAAAATAATTTGACCTTTTAGACCCTGAAAGGGTCTCAAGGACCTTTGTGGGTCCATGGACTGTATTTAAAAGGACTAGTAGAGTAAAATAAGTAACCTGCCTTACGTTTCTTGAAAATATCCTAGGTCAAAATTATGTATGTTGAATCTCATTTTCCATGAAGACAGTGTTACGGTGATATTCTCAGTCCAGAGATTATATCCTTTATGTAAATGACCACCAGTACCATGCTTAAGTATTATAAATGATTCACCCTGATTCTATGATCCAGATTAATTCTAGGGCAGGGAACAGAGTTCCTCCTACCTAACTGAAAACGAGAGAAGACTTTAAGAGTCTTTTGAAGACACATAACCCAGTTGTAATTTCCAGCTAATTCTGTTCATTTCCAATGTGATACTACTTCTGTATTTGGTAGCAACTGATTTATCCCCAGGATATCCTGTCCTAATAAATACATAGAGAGCTCTCTTTCAAGTCATAGCATAGCTATTGGAAGATAATTTTATTAGGGATATAATTGAGGATGGCCCATTTTTTTTAATTAGCTTGGAACATTTAAACTTGATGAGATTTCTAAATAAAAATACAAATTTTCAGCTTTTCCTTAAAAAATCAGATCAACATTACTGGGCTAATACTGACATATATAAATACTAGCTTGGTATTCTTTATACCCACCAAGCTGTTTTATTTATTTGCATTAAATCCCTCGCTTCTATAGACATAACTAATTTCCACTCTCATTCATTATTGCCTACTTTGTCCTTTATAACAACATGTGTGTTTTGCTCTTTATTCTGATTTGATAGCAAAACAGATTTTTGAGACTCCAAATAAAGGATGGTTCTCTTATATTCTTTTCTAATGAGAAAGGTACTACCCAATATGGTAAAGTATTTCATATTTTGATAAAACTGAAATTGGATGATAACAGTATATTTTAGCTATAAATTTTGAATTTATAAATTATTTTTAATAGTTATTCTATGACATTCTGCTAAGTATCCAGGATTAGATGTTGATTTCTATTTCTTCATTCATCTGATTGTCTCCTCTGCCTTTATATATAATAGAAATTAAAAGTGGAATTCATCCCATCCTTGCCTAATTATTGAATGTTCACAAAATATGTTCATCACTGAAGTTTAGTATAACTTAACTGTGAAATGTATAATTGCCATCCTGAAATCTGAACTTGCAAATGAATTTTGATTAGTTAGCTTAAAAGATACAACTACCCAGAAATTATTAGCTACAGAGTTAACAGTTTTATAGCTCAGGTAGTCTAAAGTGGCATTTTTTTTTATTTAAAAAAAGTAATATGTATATGCTCATTTTACAGGGGAAAAAAAGAATTCCTGTATAACTACCCTTAGTAAATAGCAACTTCTAATTTTGCTATATATTCTGTTCTTTTTTTCTATAAATTCAAATATTTTATATAAATGGAGAATAATGGGAAGGCCGTGATTAAGAGCTCAGGTTCTGGGGTCTGAGAGGCCTGGTGAGGAATGTCGGCTTTATTACTTACTAGATGTGTGACTTTCAGAAAGTTTCTTTACCTCTATACCCTTAGCTGTTATTATTAAACTATATAATATTTTAACCTATCCCATTCATTTAGTAATATGAACATCTTTCTATGTCATGAACTTCTTACTTCTTTAAAAATTATCTTCTGCAATATTATTACTAATTTGGTATTCTGTTTCACACTAAATGTTAGCTGTTATTATTAAACTATATAATATTTTAACCTATCCCATTCATTTAGTAATATGAACATCTTTCTATGTCATGAACTTCTTTACATTTTTAAAAATTATCTTCTGCAATATTATTGCTTATTTGGTATTCTGTTTCAGGGATGTAGCAGTTTTTTTGCCAACTACTATTTGGATATATTAGGTGTTAACTATTTCCCAGTTTAACAAAAATAGTGTAATAATTTTCTAGAAGTTAAATGTTTTAGTTTTCTCTTAGTTAAACATAGCAACTTGTATTAATTCTACCTTTAAAAGTATATGCAGAATTCATAAGTCTTGATTCCTATAATTTATATAGATACCCAAAAGAGATTACTTTTGCATATTCATAAATTCAGTTTAATGATATTATGGAAGAAGCAAGTTTAGCATTTGCATTTGACTGATTTCCTGGCAGACATTTAAAAATTATGGATCCAAAGCTGTTTGAAAAATTAACAACATTGAGTATGTAGAAGTATTGCACCTATGAGGCGCTATCAACCCTAGTCTGCCACTTTATAACTTTTGAGAACTTAGTAGACTTCAGTTTCTATTTCTGTAACATCCTGGTATTAAATTAAGTAGTCTCTAAAATCACCTGTAGGCCTATAATCCCATTCCTCTGAAATAAGTTTCTGTACTAACTGAATAAATATTATCACTCTATTTACCCTTCTCGTTCATAATATATTAATATCTAAGTAATATAAAATAATTTACATTTATTAATTCCAGCTTTTGCATTCCATGCTACTATGTAAAGTTGGAGATTATCAACTGAAAATGTTCTAACCTCATTTCAGATCTTTCTTACTCAGATCAAGCTCATCTATTTTAAATGGAATATTGGTTTCTTTTGGTATCCACTAGAGTTCTATTCAAGTTATAGGAAGATAGGACAGTAAGATCTGTAGAAATACAAGAAATAGTGAAATTAAGAACACCAACCATTCAGTTTAATTTAAAAGTTTTGATTTCTATAAATTGATTTTTAATGGTTTAGGGCATGTTTTGCACAAAAAGCAGCTGAACAAAATTACGTGTCTCACTTATGACTTTAATACAGAGCATATCCCAAACTAAAATAGTCTCTAGATCTTTTTATTGTAAAAAGATATATATTCTAAAACTGATCATGTATTTTCTCACCCACAACTTCAGGATTATCTGCTCTCCCTACTCATTCGGTTTTTATTAACGACGGAACAATACGTTAGTTCAGAAAATTATTCAATGAATATTTTTAGTGCATATTATGTCAAAATTATGCTAGGTGTTGGGAATATGGTGTAAAGCAGTATAAAGACTTACTGACCCTGCCCTCAAGGACCTTATAGTGGAGCTGAAAATGAAAAAAAAAAAAAAAATTACAAGAAATCTACCAGATAAAGAGTTGATAGATAGTATTCCTATTCACACTAGTAGGAATATAAATTTGTGTAACCTTCAAGTGAACAACTATATATGCGTATATATGTATATATACATATATACGCATATATATATATATACATACACACACGTATATATAGCCTTAAATTTTTTCTTACATTATAAAAAAAAAATTTTTCTTACATTATAATCAATCATAGTTACCAGAAATTTATCCAGTGGAAATTATCAAAGAAGCCATCAAAGACTTATGTACAAAATTATTTATCATAACATTATTCATATTCATGAAAACTTAGAACCAACATTAATGTCTATGATTAAATAACTTATAGTACATACATATATCAGTTATTTATATAACCTAAAAAATCATATCTTTTAGAATAATGACATAGGAAAATGCTCAAAAAAAAAACATATGGCTAGAAAAATTAGTAAACAGTACTGCTCAGGGACAGAATTACAAGTTATTTTATAACATATATATTGTTTTAAACCAGAAAAGTAAAAATGTTTGTTTGGTTATTTAAATAAAATCTGGTGATAAGAGAGATGTCTTGCTTAGTTTCAGATTTATAAAAAATATTCATAAAACCAACTATTTATTTGTTTATACCAGAGCATTTTTATATCTAGGCTAAGCCATTCTATTCTTAATCTTGCTGGGTAGAAAATTGTATCATATTTCAGTGTAAGTTTGAAAATAAATTTTTTTCTGTTTCATATACAAATAATAAATAATTCTTAATAACAGGCACAGTACTATTTAAAAGTTATTTCGAAGTGCGTAATAACTCTTTTATACCACACCATTGATGGCTTTATAATTTCTTTCAGAGAGATAAAAAATTTGGAAAAAACATGAATTGCATTATGCTCTGGCAGGAAATAACTTGCTTAAAAATCTAATTTTGTATAGATTGTTTTGGAATCAAAGCTATTATAGAAACTTAAAGATCAAAATTTAAATCCATAATAAACTATAAATAAATCATTTCAAATGTTAATATACCATAAGAAATCAGATCCTTGAAAATAAAGGATTTCCTAAGGATAAAAATTTTTTTAGGGAAGAGGTTGGTGGATCTGTGTCTTGCTAACAAGATTCTGATTTTTGATTTCTCATTTCTTCATTAACCTTTGCAGCCTCTTATTGGTTTAATTTATAATCATATTGCTTTTCTCCAGAAATGCATTGAAGTATTTCTTTTTCCTTGACACATAATTATAACTTATCTTACTTACATTTCTTCCTTCCCTCTTTTTTACTTTACCACAGTAAATCACATATGAAACCAAATTGTTTTATGATGAAACAACAGAGCTGAAATGCAGTGAATTGAACTATTAACTAGATCCTAAAAAATATTTCTTTACAAGAGTGTGTTTACATTTTGAGCTCTAAAGTAAAACATTTTTAAAAATTTCCAAATCATAACTACCAGAAACAATCTATAACTGTACCAATATATACTGAGTGGTATTGGTTAAAAGATAATTTCTAAGACAGAAGTTTTATTTCCTCTCAATGATACCCATACTTTAAAAAGTAGCAAAATAAAGTAGGGTTAGAAATATTTGTTTCTCGGGGTAGTTCTGAACGTAAATTAGGTAATTCTAAAAATACAGCACTTCAGTTACTAGGACAAAAAAAAAGGAAATATGTTTAATCTATGCAGTTTTAATTCAAGTCAATATAAAATATATCATGAGAAAAAGAGGGAAGAACTACATTAGGCATTCCATAAAAAGTCCATAAAAGTCTAAGTCCATAAAAGTCTAAGTTTAATGAAAAGACCTGAGAAAGAATTTAAGAGTAGCTGAGCTTTTTTTAATTGATGTGTCTTCAGAAAGCCCCTAACCTCCCTAAATCGGAGTTCAAACCCAGAAAATATAAAATCTTTTCTCAAATTTTTTCACAAATCTATAGTAACTAAAGAGAAGTGTGAATACATATACCCAGGGATACGGGCATATAACAATACGGTTTTTACAAGCCTAAAATGTCTTTCAAGTTTTATATTTTATTTAAAAATTAATATAAAGTTGGGTTTCTTTGCTGAAATCTACATATTTGCTTTAATACAAATATAACATTTACAACTACTTATAAGAGAGGTAAAGGTGGGATGGGGTTATTTTCTATCTTGTTAACAGTGGAAATGATCTTACAGTGAACTCAGGTTTGGAGAATTGGACTAAATCAAAGGTAATCAACAACCCATATTGTATTAGCATCCAGACAGTTTCTTCTGTTGCATGATATTTCTAGAATTCAAACTCATAAAAAAAGGTAAATACAAATAGCAGAGTCATTTCACTGCTTTTACACGCCACATCCTGGTAATTGATCCTTGTGGATAGATTCCTCAGTAATTAATCTCTGAAGAAAGATTCCCAGAAGTTTGCAAAAGAGGTGATACATTGCAATATTTTCAGACTATTTTCAATAGATATTTTGTTAAATATATTCTATCTGAGAGGCTCAATAGAAAATTGAAATGTTTTTGATCCTCTGATTTATATCTTTTGAAATCTCAGTGAAACGCTTATAAAAAGGTTTTCTTCAGGGTAGAAAAATTATTAGGGATAACATTTTTTGTTTTACTACTTTTTAATTTTTAATATGTATACACTAATAATATCAACCAATCATAATCCCCACAATTCTTTCCATCCAATTGTGAAACTTCATTTATGTTGCAGTGATCCTATATATAATATAAATATTTGCAGTTTACTCCTCTTAGTTACTACTGATGCAAAATGTTTAGCCTCGTAGGCAAATATACGTAAAATTAGCTAATGATGTGAGGCTCTTACAATTATCGTGAAGACTAAAGTAATTTATTTCATCCAAATGATAATCTTTTGTGATTACTTTTAAATTATTATCAAAGAAAAATGGCAGTCAGACATTTGGATTAGCTATGAATTTCTTTTATTTATACTACTCCAGCAACTGATGATCAAGGGTTGACTAGAATAAATGAGAGTATTAAACTTTAAGATCTATTGATGTGACTTTTCTCTAGTTCTCAAATTTTAGTTTATGAGACATACTTTTAAAAATTCTTTCTGAAGTTTTTCAGTATTAGCTATTATACCTGGTTCAGGAGCCACAAAAATAATCACATGACACTTGAATTACAACCACTCTGGCTTTGATAATAACCACATTGGTTTTCTGAAGTCTTCCTCTTGTGATAGTCTAAATTTACAAAGTCAGACTTATATACAGAAAATTGATGTCAAGCATTGACAGTTGAGCTGTCTACTCCCCAAAATCTTTGTTTAAATTGGTATTATAGTCTATTTTTTACATTTAGAGTTCACGGGTGGCTATCCTTTCTTATAACTCATTAAGTTTTGGTAATTGCACTTGCATTTGGAACTGAAATGGTTGAGGAAAAATTTCTTCCATAAATAAATACAGTAACATAAAATTTCTTCCATCAATGGAGAAACAGATACAAGTCAGGCAGAGGCATATATATACATACACATCTTCTTATAAGCATCAATTTTTTTCCAGCCCTTTTATTTCCACGCCTATAAAGGGAATACAACCTTAAACTAGAAGTCAGGAACTGTGGGTATTGTTCCTAGATTTGTTATTAACAAATAACCTTGAAGAAGATACTTCATGTTGCCGGAATTGATGTAATTTTAAGCCTTCTAGAAATAAAACACTGTATAGAAAATGGTATTCACTTGTTACTGGGTAACAATTCTGAAAGTCTTCATAGCTTCTAAAAGTGTTCAGAAAGCAGCATGGGGCATTAGAATTTATATTTTTATAGGAAATTACCTAGTTTATAATCAAGATATTGTGAGTCTCCACTTAAAATGGGAAACAGCTTTTGGTATAAAGATATTCTCTAAGACCAAAGAAAATAGCACAAGAGAAGGACTAGATATTATAAGTACCCTGCCCATTCAGAAGCCCTCTCTTACAGTGTTGCCATTCTAATTAGTATTCATTGTTTCTAATTTTGAGAATTCTGTTTGACCAAGAAGAATGAGCATTGGTGATTATCTTTTGTGTATAATCTTTAGTTAATGCTGAAGCATTAGTAAAAACTATATCAAGTAAAACCAAAAGTTGATATAATTCTTATGTACCATGATGCTTTTTTGCAAAATGAAAATTCCATTTTCTCAGTATTATTCCTTCCATATGCTATCAGTGGTGTCCTAAAAGGGGTAAAACAATCTACAGCCTGACTCCAGGAAATAGAATTTTATAGCATGGTCAGGTGTCTTATTTTTCCTGAAGACTTTAACACTTGGAACCTGGCATCACATCGATGCTTCCTCTACCATCTCCCAAAACAAACACACACACACACACACACACACACACACACACACACACACACACGAGCATCTAGCCAGCATAGCTAACTTGACCTATGCTGGTCTGAATGGAGACCATCATTCTGCACGTATAGGAACCCATAGTGTAAAAACACTTGGTCTGAAGCTTCCTCACCCTTCATCTCTACTTTTTTTGTTTATCTTCCTCTCTAACCAATTAGTTCTTGTTACAGCTCTATAAAAAAGCAAAAAAAAAAAAAAAAATTCTAATTTGTACCTCATCAAATGAAACACTTTGTGTTGAGAATCTTCCTTTTCTCATTTAAAGTGAAACCAGTTTTTAAAATGGCAGTTTTAGTTTTCTCTATCTTATCCAAGAGGAAAATTTAACTGAAATAACAGACAGTTTTGAGGGAGCGGATGTATTTAACATTGGTCTGGCATTAAAATTTTCTGGTTGGGCAGCACAATTGTTTAATTGGGAATCTCAGTTACAGCTGAACAACCTCAGCACTTGGGTCAGCAAGCAGAGGAGCGTCACTCTGTCACCTACCAAGAATGGTGCTTGTTAGAACTGATCTTTCCAGTTAGGGAACGCTCATGTTTCTAGTCATACCATTGATGTTTCTGATATTATAATGGAATAAACACTATAACCCTTAAAGAGACAAAGTTCTCTGCATAGGTATATTTGTAATTTTTTGTTTTTCGTAAACCAAATGCAAATGTAACACTACTCCAGAAACTGCTACATCAGAAGTCCCCAAGATAACCAAAAGTAAGTGCCCGTTTCCTAATCTCAGGAATAGTGCTATAATAAAGACTGAATTCTAGTAACCAGCCTATTTGCAGAGCATGTCGTGTAGCCTCTGGGTTAGTTAACTCCTTGGCATCCTAAGAGGTACCTCGAAGAGTCGATTGATGTTTTGCATGTATTACTAATGTGTAGAAAATTTTTTAAGTTCACTTTTTCTTTATTCTGTCTTTTTTACCCATCTTCCCTCATTGTAGCAAATTAGACGGCCGGATGAAAGCAAAGGAGTTGCTAGTAGAGTTGGATCCCTCAAAGTAAATATGTTTCTAACATTTTTTTGGCAAGATTTCGTCTATAGCCTACACTTCTTCCTTTTTGGAGGGTGGTGGGAGGAAGGGGGCTTTTTCCATTTTTCACCATCCCATTTTTTTATTTTAATATTTTTATTGGCTGTTGGGTCATTTTTTTTTGTTTGTTTCAGCTGCACATAGAGCAACCAGCTGAAGGCAAGCTGCCAAATAACTAGCTTTGAATGGCACCACAAACAAGAGAAAGGGCAACTGTCTCATTACAGGTGCCTATAATTTGGGGTTCTAGAGTAAACCGTTCCTCTGATTGATGTCACTGACTATGTGTTAAGTTCCTCTTACACAGAAAACTAATATTTATTTTCAGAATATTATCTCCCCTTTTTGCTTTTTTTATAAAAAGTAACTAAATTTTATTTTAGTGTCATTACCATTTGTAGTTCATACCAGAAAAATAACTATTATGAGATAGTAACATTTGTTATATATAATGAATCTTAAGAATTAGAAAAGGAATTTTATGTGATGTTGGTGTAATGGGCTCATGTATAGCTAATAGTATTTAAACACTTTTAATCCCATTTGGTTTTTTTTTCAATTAAAAAATTTATATAACAATCAGTGGAAACTAATATATATCCAAATGTTTGCCCATTTGTGTATGTAATCTGCTAATACACAGCTTAAAGATTTCTGATCTGATGGTCCCATTTGCTAGTTCTTAAATATCTATTTGGTCAATATATCTTGGGCACTCGATACTCTTAACATTCAATCACAATGAAAAGGTAAGCCAGTTATCACCCTTTAGCAACAAAGACATAGTCATTGATCACTTTTAATGCTGCCACCATAAATGCAAGGTAGAAAATTTGCTGAATTTTAAAAATGTGCAGAGGAATTTCCCCCCAAATTAACCACTACTTGTATCTCTCAGTCCCATTTGTACTAACGGCATTAGTAACTGTTAATCAAAATGACAGACAGTTCACTGCATTGGGATGTCTCAAAATTCAATTAACTACCTTAAGGCCTAATATTAAGTCAATTCAAAATTTTATACACCTCCCCTTCATTTTCATTTAACAATTTATGAAGCACTAATTTCTGCACTCCTTCTTCTCCTTGCCTCTTCTGCCTTCTTAATTTTACTTTTTTTGTTGTCGTTTATTTATTTGTGTGTGTGCACACACATGAGTGCACATGGATGAAGGTGTGTCTGTATGTTTGTGTCCTTTATTCCAGACAAGCCATCTTCTCTGTTTCTGACACTGCTGTATACTGGGTAGTGATTTGTTGTGGGGGGTTTTTTGTTTGGTTGGTTGGGTTTTTTTATGTTTTTTTCACTAAGGATAACGAGAGGGGATGGGAAGTGTTGATTATATGCCTGTTTCAAAATCAAGGAAGGTTAAAATTATTCAGTAAAAAAAATACAAGTTTATGCATCCCAATGATATATCAGTAGCATTCCTCACTGTCTCTTGTGAGGTATCATATTTTACCTTTGTCTTTAAGGGAAGATAAGTCCACTATTGTTTAGCCTAATGGATTATGAGTCAGATTCAAGCGAAAAGGTACAGTGTGACATAACTTTTTAGAAATTATTGATAGTGAAATAAAGATAAAATGGCATCTGTAAGTGCAACACCATCTGCTATAAATTGGATTGTGCGTGCAAGTGTGTGTGTGTTTAATTATCTCTAAATTCAGCTTTTGGCTGTATAGAACTTCAAGTTATAATTGTGTGCTTATTATTTTTAAGTGTATGTACAGTATGATTATGTATATACACATATATATGTATAAGAAAAAAAGATACATGTTAGGGTTCAATCAATTTAATATGTATTCATTCAGCCTTAAATCAAAAAATGTGTTTGGGAAAGAAAGACAAATTTCATAATTTTTAAGTATTTTTATTCCACATTTCTACCAAATAGAAAATTTTAAAGTGAATCTCTAAGGAATTATAAGGATAGTTATAGTATTTATTTATTTACTCTAACACTTTGGGGAGAAAAGATGCTATAATTAAAATAAAACATTGGCTTCCTAGTCACAGATTATTGAACATGTATTCTTCTGTTATACAAAGATCTTTAATGTTTTGAAATGTTTGCCAAAGGCAGTGAGAAATGTATAATGCTGTGATCTTATTTTTAAAAGGAAAAAGGAAAACTGAAAAGAGAACAAGTTGCTTTTTCAATTCATTTTCTGATGTTTACATGTAGCTCCATCGAAAGCTGGAGGAGCTCAGAGATCACCTAGAAGGCAATGTGAAAGGATACTCTCTCAGAGTAAATGTACGATTTCACTCGGTGATTTTTTTTTTTTCCTAAACTTCTGCTGACTGGTAATTCCAAATCTGATTGGTTTGTCCTCTCATCTCCATCTTTTTTACTTTCTGTCTCTTTTCTCCCTATCTCTCTCTTCCTTTTCTAGCTGCAGCTTCATGCTCACGTTTATGAAATAAAGATTAAATTGGCAGGGTAGAGGACACGCAAGTCACACTAACACTGAAGTTGATTTAATAATTTTTTGGCTCCAATGCAAAATAAAAATTCTTTTCAAAGTTTATGTTTCTTACACAATTGTATAATTTTCTGAGACTTTTTATGAGACTTCATTTGGAGCTTTTCCATTGACTGTGTTCTGCCCCTTGTGGGATATGTCAGCAGGATTGTAAATTATTGGCTGGATCCAAGTGCTAGATCCTTAATAATTCAATTTCAGTTATCAAGGAAAATGATCAATGTTAGAATATCATCATAGGTAATCTAGCAAGTAGACACATTTTCTTCTGAATTAATAGGCTTCTCTTAACTTGGACTCTTTGGGAATAGCTATGATAAAATTTTTTTGTTTAAAAATAAAAAAAAATTAAGCAGTAAATATCTTCACTGTCATGTAACATCTTACAAATACTTGAGATAAAGGCTATTATACCCAAGACAGCACTCTGAAGGAGAACAGTACCTTATAGCTACTCAATACTATACATGTATCAGATAGATAATACTAACAGTAGTATTTTTTTGTGACCCATAGTTCAGACTCAGAATGCTTGGTCCTTCTCCTAAATATATCTTTTCAAAAAAAAATGGAAATAAAATCTCTAAAATGGTTTATGATGTAAAATATGGCAGAAGAAAAGCTAAATTAGTGCAGTAAATAATTTCTGGCTCAATTTAACTCTGACATTCCATTCCTAGTGCTTTTTAAGAAGTTTCTATCAATCCTAGCCTGGCCTGGATCCACTTCTCCCAAGATTATTGTCATACTTTTAATCCATATTGCTGTAATAGTTTTCTTATAAAGAATAGAATAAACAATAATAGTGATATTATAATTCTCTGATATCTCGGCTTGTTTTTAATTATATACTATACATAGTTAAGTATATCTCTATATTAAATTTCTGATTACTAAACCTCAAACTTGTTTTTATTAATACTAATTGTTAAATTCTGATTGCTAAATTAAGTTGATGTAGCAGTTAATGCAAGTATCTCATTTTTCTACTTTCTTGTGAGTCAGTCGTTCTTTTCTATCCATATTCTTAGAAGTTGAAAGATTATCCATAATCACTCCCAGAATTTATTCCACTGTCTTAAAAAAAAAAAAAAGAATTTTATGATTAAATCAGTCTGAACATACCTAGATATTCTTCTAGAAAGCCCTAAAAAAATTCTGATTAATTAATTAATGTATTTAGTGTCATACTCTTTGTAACCAATCATGAGAAGTGATTTTCTTTTTCAGTCAAACCAAGACTAGATAGTTGAGACTTGCTAAGGCCTGTATAGAAGGGAGTTAGTGTTAGATTAGGGTTAAATTAAAAATTTTGGCTTCAAAAACTGAGTTATATCATGCCACTTTTCAGTTTCTTTTTTTCAACACCTATACTGCATAGTACAGTATATAATGACTAACCCCAATGTCTTCATCTTTTGTTATATTTCACTGGGTCACACTTTGTTCTGATTACCTTTTTTTTTTCTAATAAGATTGAATATGAGGTATAGCATTCTAAGATTCCCATTAACTAGAAAAGTATCTGGAGGAAAACTATCAAAAGTCAAATTGTAGCTTCTGTAGACAGTTCAGTTTAGAGAAGATGCATTTCAAAGAGCTGAATGTTTAGTTTCTCTCCTCCCCTTTAATCCCATTATCCCAGAATGCCTTACAATAAGCCTTGCCTGTTAAAAATTGTTGCTTAGAAGCAGAATAAAGCTATTCTCAGTTGCATAGGTTATATAAACAGATTTTGTTTCTAAAATGAGATAAATTGGCATATAATGACCATTCCATTTTTTGAAAATTTATTTTAGGCGTCTATACACAAGAGCAAGTATGTAGGTGCCTTTCAATTCATTGAAACATTTATAAATAGTTCAGTAAGATGAAAGATTAGAACCATGTTTGTACTTAAATATTTTATTATTACTTGGGAAAATGAGACATCATTCAAATCTTTGGGATAAGGATTTAATTAAATCATTAACGCTTCAATTTATATCTTCTATGTGTTATATTTTAGAGAGAAAAGATTCCTGCATCCTTACTTATTACAGATAATCAATGATTATCTGTAAGGTAGAATATTCTAAGATGTAATTTTTGGAATAATTTTAAAATTTATTTATCATATGAAAATGTACTTCTTTATCATACATTGACACTTCTATAGCAAAAAGTAGGATGTGTTAGGTTCTGGAATTATAAATGTATCATCATTTTCTATATGTAGTACAAAGTGGAAGTATTCAGACCCTAAATCAGTTTTTAGTAACTTTTAATAATAATAAAACTATAATCACATGGCTTTACAAATTATCATCTTGTAAACAAAGTCTGTCTGATTTAATGATTGCAAGTTACTACAAATCCTTAGACTAATAATGTGTTGAGAATAATGACTGAAAAATCCCACATAAAGGAAAAAATTACCTTTACATTTAATCAAATACAGGAATCTAGTAGGAAGAACATTAAAAGTAATGCTTAAAGTTGAAAAACTGTGTAAACAGAGTTGAGAATTGGAAAACATAAGATGATACAAACTAATACTTTACAAAATTAAGTCAAAGTGAGTTTACAAAGTTGAATTAGTTAAAGAGTGATGGAACCCTGAAAAGCTTGAGTGTTAAAATATTCAGAGAAAAAGAAGATAAATGTTCATGAAATAAAAACTAGTAGAAAGAAAAGAAAGGAGAGAAGTAAAAATACCAAAACCACAAATTTTATATTTTCTCAGTGTATGCAATGTGATGGTAAATTTCTACTGAGCTGCAAACATACAGATAGGTTTTAGGTAACCAAATATGTTAGTTTTTTAAAGGCTTTGACAAACAATCAAAGGGAAAATGATTTATGAAGACAGATTATTGGCACATAAGTGACCTAGGAATTCGGTTATGAAGTAAAAAGAATATGATAATTACAAGTACTTACTATGCTAATATAAATAAAGACAAGGTATTATTTGAGGTGGAAAAAGTTAAGGGAGGAGTTATCACTTAAAATAAGACTATGTTTTTAGTAAGTTTAAGAAAACTATCTGAATCAAGTCAGAAAGGAATAAGTCTTTTGAAGAATGATTTTCTGAATGCTGAAATAAGATTTATAGGAAATGGGACTAATATAAATAATGGATTAGATAGTTGTGATTTTATAGATTTTTTAAGATCAATATTTTATTCCAGTCTCTGTTCTTATATTTTTGATAAATTATTTGGGAGGGGTTTTTTTTGCATTTTTATATTCATGAAATTAATGCCATCACTCACGGGTCAGCAAACTGTAGCTTCTGGGCCCAAATCCTTTTCTCTCTTGTGGGCCCACAAGCTAGGAATGATTTTTTGCATTTTTAAATGATGGGGGGGAAATCAAAAGACTGTCATTTCATGACATGTAAAAATCATACGTGTGTCCAAAACATATAAGTGTCCAAAAATAAAGTTTTATTGAAACACAGCCATATTCATTCATGTGCATATAATCTGTGGTTGCTTTTACAGTACAAAAGCAGAGGTGAACAGTTGCAGCAAAGACCATATGGCACAGAAAGTCAGAAATGTTTACTATATGACTATTTATAGAAAAAGTTTGCCAAGACCTGCTGTAACCGGCTAGTGTGTCAAAATGACAAGGACATAGAAATGATTATAATAGAGTCTTTGTAAACTTCATTTTAGAGCTTGAGGAAAGGAGAGCTGCTCATTTTTCTGGGGATGGTTTCAGATTATTCTGCCCAGAATAATATCTGTCTAAAAGAGTTGATACCCTGATCTTCCACCTTTACTTTTTTATTCTTCTGTTTGCCACTGTTTTCTCTAACTACTCTTTTTTCACACCACATCACACACACACACAACGTAAACCCCCCATGAAATTAACATTAAACCTTGCAAATATAGATTATAAATTCCTCTTGTTTGAGGAGGCCTCTACAGAGATTTAGGGTATAAAGATATGTTCCAATCTTGCTCTCAAACTTTTTTAAAAGGCATTTTTAGAGTGTTTTTGCTTACTCTGCTTTTTTTCTGTTTTTACTTCATTATGTTTCATTAAAGATCTTTCCCCTGGAGACCAACTTTTGGTTTCTCCTATTTAAATGTACCTAAAATCATCCTGTCTATAGGAAATTTTGTGCAACTGATAAAGACACCCTGACATGATCAACTATGTCATATCTTAATATATGGCACTTAACTATCTAAAAGGCATCTGCATTAAGTCAGCCAACTTTGAAGAAAGGAAGAACAGCTAGAACATTGATTAGTCCTTACATATTCAGTAGCTTTTAAAGGAGTAGACATCAGTTTGTTTGTTAACTCTGTTTTCTTAGGCAAATTTTATTATCTTTGGTTCTTACATGAAGAATATTTTTATTTGAGGTTCCTAATAAGTCTTCCTTGTTTGATGTGTTGGCACTTACTCAAAATATTAATATCTATTTATTTACTATTTAATTTATAATAATTATGTAACATCTTGAGCATCTTAGTAGATGATGTATGTCTTATAAATATGACCAGACTACAATAATGGCAAAGATGACAGTAAATCAACTTCAGGATTATCTCTTTGGAAAACATACTAATTTTGCTACCTTTCACTTTTGGTATTTAATGTGTAAAGTTAACTAATACAATTCTGAGATTTCACTTCTACTGAATAACAAAAATCTATCTGTGTTTAGAACAAAAATGTTCTAATCTAATACTTATAAAATCACCTACAGTAGCCTAAGACATCATGGAAGCGGGAATGACACACTGTGACGTGTTTAATGCTTATTGCAAATTGCTCTTCCCAGAATTGACTTTAATACACAAATAAGGTACTAATAAAAGATCTCCTTGACAAATAAATTTCCCTAGTAACAGAAAATGGAGAACTGAGGGGGGCAGGGGGAGATAAGACTCCAACTGTTTATGAAAGATAAAGTTTTTCAGTTTTATGGATATAGTTATGGAGATAGAATAAACATGCAGTTTTCTTAGAACTAGCACCTTGCTGAAGATGTGTATGTGTAATTAGATGTGTATGTGGTTGGAAAAAAAAGATTCAATTTCTTAAGATGTCTATAATGACCATATTTCAGAAAATACCTCAAAGTAATCCGTTAAGTGGCAGTGATAACATTTGACCATAAATCTTTATGATGGTAAATGTAAAATCTTCTCAACATTATTTCACACAGTTCAGTTTTTTTAACATAGAAGAAAAAGAGTTTGTATGTTCATTTATTCATTAAACACTTACTGAGCATCTACTACATTCTTCTGTTCTGGGTGCTAGAAATACAATTAAAGAACAAATCAGATAATAAGAGCATTTCTGATTCCTCCACTATGTCATCTTCTGTACTTTCATTTCCCCACCCTAAGTTTGCGTTTTGGAACTTAATGAAGAATTTGTAACTCAAAACTGCATACTTAATAATTTAGCTCACATGGCATTGTACAACCTAATGAAAGAAGAGGCCAGAGAATTGACCATAGCAGTGTGACAACCTAGAAAGTAAGAACAGGGCAGAAAATTATCAGCTCAAATCATGAAGATTAAACATGGTTTTGAGTATAAAATAGCTATTTTAAAAGATCAATGAAACATTGTGACAAAAGGTCTAGATAAGAATTTGTGTTTCAGTTTTTATGTTTTTATGGTGTTTTTATTGATATATATATATTAATATATCACATGGACATATATATGAATGTTCAGTAATACTGTGAATGGAATAATAGGAACAGCACATGAGAGTCAGAATACTGAGCTGGCTTTGGTGCCCTCTTTAAAAAACAATATGAAGATGTACAATAGAGCCCTCATTCTATAAATAACGTCACATGTAGTTTGCCAATGTTAATAAACCAATGAAGATCAGTGTAGTACCTTTGGAGAAAAATGACCAGTGTTCTGCTTTCCAATTAACCTTAAATGAACATCTCAGCAAAATCATACCAGATCTGATCAGAGGGAGTCATCTCTGTCACGGACTTTTTTCTTTTTTTTTTTTAAGCCAGGTATTTTTATATCACAAGATTCTCCTCAAATAGCTTGACCCTTGAGATTTCAAACTCAAGTGTTTGCTTATAAGGCTATCTTGTTACCTGACAAATGTGTTCGTGATGGAGCCATCTAATCTTCTGAGACCCTTACTATGCTATCACTTCCTCTTTAACAGTGTTTTCTTTTCCCCACTGCAAAACCAGGCTCGGCTTCCCTCGTGCTCATCTACTTATAGTGTATCTGAGGTATACTTTGCACGTGTTATCTTACATGGTCAACAACATGCTCGCCCTCACCATTTTTCTTATTTTATTTTCCTTTTGCCTTAATTTATTTTGCCTTGCACTTTGCACTTGGCTGAAAGGGATGAGGGTACCAAAAGGGAAAAGTTAGCTGTTTTAGGAGGAAATTTCAATATTTTTATACTGTACTGTTTTCTAAGTTAACTTTTTTTTTAGCAGTCACTGTATCATGTTGAAATGGTTAAAGTCTGAACAGCCAACTTGATTGTTACCACCACCTTAATTCCATAAAAATTTATTTGAGCCAGGTAATTTGTTATTAAACTAATATTGGCTAAAGACAAAGATTTTGGTTTTCAGGCCTGTCTAGGTCTATCTGGTAGCTGAAGATTTACATTAAATAAGTGACAATCTTGTCCCATTAACCATAGACACAGCATCCCAAATTGTCTATTAAATGAAAAGTTAATATGATTCCCCAATTTTTGTATAAAATGGAAGATTTATTCCTGTTTAAAAACTGATTAGGTTACTCAGGAAAATAGTTTCCTTGATACTTATATTTTCATAAGATTCTTATAATCTGGAAGATTAATTTTGTAATCACTCATGAGATTCGTGCTCTTTTAACAAAATATTTTACATGACATTTGAGCTATGTTTTTTTGCCTTTTTGGGGTCTAATTTCTTATTCTTACTGTGTAAAACCATAGTGTACATGTGTTTCTGTTTTTGTGAAACAGATTCATTGAAATATTAATAGATTTTGAATATCCTTTCCAAAGCAGAGGCACTGTTGAGTAGCTGAGAGAAAAGAGAATTTGTGCCTCAAGATGGCTAGTAAATAAAAGAACTTTAATACCCTATGAATTTTAAGATCTTAATTTTTTATCTTATAGACAAAACACATTTCTACATGTAGTTTTTGCAGACCACGGTAGCTACCATGGGCAGGCCAGTATTGTTAGCTTTATTCTGTTTGCAGAAATACTGTCTCAGAATATCATGCAAAAAACCCAGAAAGATGGCACCATCTGAAATACCAGGTTGTGTTTGCAGAACCACAGGCAAGATAACATCTTTTTACTTTAAAATTTTAAAAATTTAAAAAATAAATAAATAAAAGCCTTGAAAGGAAGAGCATGACTAAACCCACAAGGGTTTAGCCTCACAAGGTTGAATTTATTGAATCAACAGAATTATAATCATCTTCTGTAATTTTTTTCTTTTGAATGTTACAGCTATTTTAGATTTTTCTTTTAAAACTGATTTTATGGAGAATGAATTTCTTCTTGAAATATGTATCTGTAGGAAAAGGAAAGTAATGAAAGGCAGATGAATGACTTGTGATAATCAGCAGACTGTTGAAAGGCAAGATTGATATCATCTCATCACCACATTTTCCATAGGTCTTTTCTTAATCCCCAGGATTATGATTCCCAGTGTAAAAAATATATAACCCATTTCTTTCTGACACTTCATCCAGGCAATTCTTCATTTCCCATGAGAGTGTATAAGAAGTCTACCATTGGCATCATCTTCAAACACAGCCTACAGCATCCATCAGGGTATTACTTTCTCTGTGACAGCATGTTTGCAGGAGGGTTCTCAGGTTGGAATGTGGAACTGGCTTCTGGGGGGATGGGATTGGGTATGCTGTAGCATTTGCTCCCTAGCACTCTGCTCTTAAATGAACTCTGGCTTTATCTGGATTTGTTACTTTCATTGTGACACATTAGCTTTATTTATTTGTCATAAAATGTGTTTCTCTTTTGTCATTTGTGGTAGGGTTTTTTTGTTACCAGTGCCATACCTCTGTGGACTCCATAGGTGGTGATTATGTTTAATTTATGATGCTGTAAAGACCAATATCTTGAAGAACTCCTTAGGGAATACAGAATAACCTTCCATAATTTTTTCTATTTCATCTTAAATTGGTAAATGATTATTTTATAAAATTTTAGACTTTGACTCTTATTAATTAGAATTTCAAGAAATGTCCTCATGTGTCATTTTTTCGTATGGAAGCCTCTTGATGGAACTGTTGTTTAAGTGCATTTTTTTATTTTATAGCATCACTATGGAGGTAGCCAAACTTTCCATGGCTCAATATCTTCTTTCCCTCATTTACATCATCTTCACTGACCTTCACTATTAAAGAAATAAATTCTCCAGTACCTATTGCAGCACGTTGGCTTAATCAATTTCATGTCACTGTCTTCTGTGACATTCATAAGACCAAAAAATAAGCTTTGTTCAAAAAGGAATCTATCCATGAATTGTCCAAGAACAAGATAATTGCTAACCTTACCTGCTACTGCTCAGCAAATGTTACTCCATGTAGTTGATTGCCCCTTCGTGAAAAATACAATTCTCTTACTATGTGACAAGCTCTGTGGTTGACATCTCATTTATCTTATTTCAATTAGTCTTCACTATAGATATTTAAAGAAGATACTGTCATCATCCTCATTATACAAACCAGGAAAATGAGTTCAAAGAGGTTAGATATCTTGCCTAAAGTCATAAAGCTTCCAAGTGAGTGTCAGAAAATTGTTTTTCCTAAATACCATGCTTTCTGCTGCTGTTCAGGAGTTATTAAAAGTTGGCTGTAGGTGGCCTTCAGTAGTCTTACATTTTCATGGACTATATTTACCTGGTTCAGGTTGATCACATAGTTTGGATCCTTGTGAGAGGATATAAATGTATCTCTTAGATGCAAACTTTAATTCCAGGAAATATTAGAAAGACATGCCTTTTATAATTATTCTTATTTTTCTTATATATAGTCATTCAGTAAATATTTATTGAGCACTTACTATTCCTTATTTAAATGTAATTATAATCTGCTAGCTCTGTCTTGACCTTAGAATTGGCCTCACATTTGGAATGCATAGAATATCATGAATGTAATGAGATCGGTGTCACAGGTTGTGTACACTATTGTTCATCCCCTCAAGCCAAGTAAAAAAAAGAGAATTCACCTTCCACATTTCCAGCTAATCTCAGCTTTCTTTCAACAGTGTTCCAGCAATGTTCATTTTTTAAAATCTTTTGAAAACATTGCTTCAGAATTCACTTAGTTTAGAAGAAAGCCAGCATGAGTACTATCTCCTTGTAGTAACAGTGCTCTTTCTGACTTACTTGAAAAGTTGTAATATACACTAGATGTAAATTTTTTATGATTTATAACAATAAACAAAAAAATAATCATTGAACCCTTTAAAACCTTGTATCTAATGTCTTAGATTTCCCAGTAGCAAGGTTGATTTAAATAATTGGAAATTTTGAAGTTAAATTGATTTTTACTGTTGAGTGGACAGAGACTGAAATTTAATTTTATTTTTATTTAATGCTTAAGAGCTTTTAGCTACCTAAAGAAATGGTGACATTTTCAAATTGTAACTTGCAAAACAGTTGCCCTTTGAACCCATCACACTTTTAGAACATCAGTTCTGATCTAAACAAACCTTGGCTGACTGACAATTTGGAGCTTCTGAAATGGAAACTTCAGTTGAATTGCAAATAGTAGATCTACATATTCAAGGAAGGAAGGAAAGATGGAAGGGAAGAAAGAAAACTAGATTTTAAACACTGTAATATTTCCTCTTTAAAAGAAAAAAATAGAGCCATTTTTGAACTACCAGTAGCACTACAAACTATTTACCTTGGATGAAACTAATAAAATAAAATAAAGATTCTACACTGTGAAATGATCACCTAAGATTTTCTACTTCACAAAATCTCACTTAGAAAATTTTTAATATTAAATGTATTATTTATTTCAGTATAGTTTTCTCTGATGTTTTACTCTTTCCGGTCACTCTTGCATTCATTGTTTTCATTCTCTTTGTTTATAATAGTTGGGAATTTGGAGATAGTGTGAAGAAATCTGTTAGGAATAGTATCTTTTAAAAACACTAAAACTGCTGCTTACCAGAATATATAAATTGTTTGAATAAAAATAAGAAAATACCTCTCTCTTACATCCAAATAAGGGACCAGCCATAAAGATAATGGGAACGCACATTTGACTGGAATATTTGATAAACCCAGCTAATCAAAACACTCTTATAAAAGAACTGAAAAGAATTGATTGACATATTTTCAAAAAAAAAAGATGATGGGTACTTCTGTCTACTTGGGCATAACACTTTTAAATTTCTGTAACAAAAAGATTTTTAAACTGTTGTAGTTGACTGTGAATTTCTGCTTATCCTCATACACTGCCTCATCTATTCTGATCATTTGAAATACAAAAGAGGTGATCACTGGAACAATGGCATGAGAATTTTAAAGTTTAAGATGAGGAAATATTAATGCATGGATAACAAGTTTAGGAAGCTTTTGATGTAAGTATTTTATAGGCTATGTATTTCTTTGAGAGAGAATTATTCTCCTTTTAATTCTTACTTGTAATATGTACAATGAACTTTGTAGCCAGATCTACTTTCAAATCTGGTTTTAGTAAAATAATGAATTTGGCAAGTCATATAGGAGGCATTCAAAAATATTTAGGAAATGGTGAATGAATTCTTAAATCAGCCAACTTATCTAAACCTTATAAAGTTTCTATATCCGGGTTTCAATTGATAATTTATGTAAAATCTAGTAGAGTACCAGGGACATAGTAAGCACTGATTTCTTTTTCTTCTTAGATGTGTAAGCTCTAATCACCTCAGACTTGGATTTAGGACATTAGCCAAACAATTGGATTCTCTCTGTTAGTCCTTCTTTCTTCTTAGGTCAGACTAACCTTCCTAAGCACTACCTTAATTCCCATCAGTTCTCTAATCAAAAAAGCTATAGTAGCCTACCCCTGAGCTGTTGTATCAAGAGTAAATGCCTTTCTTCCTCTCTCCCAACATCCTTTATAATTTTTATATAGGATAAAATTATAAATTTTATAATTTATATAATTATAATCCACTGTTTATCTAACATTATTTTCTAGTGCCCAACTTCTCCCAGTTTGCCCAGGACTCCTAGTTTAGAATTGAAAGTACCACATCCTAGGACTATTTTGTTTTAAAACTGAAAGTTCTGTATTCCAGGAACACCCTCAGTCCCTGGCAAACAAGGACAATTGGCCATTTATTCTCTATCATGTACCTACCACTCCAGTCAAGGGATACCTTCTTGTTATATTCCTTCTTTCTTATTGGCCATTATTTGTGCTATTTTGTCTTTCTGAAATGCCCTTATCTACTTAATAGCTCCAGTATACCTTCCTCCAGAAAACCACCTCTACCAACTCCTACATACCCTAATCATCTTCTGAAGGGAATTTCAATTGTGCTTATAGACAGCATTACTCTATATTGCTTTTCCTTCTGCCTGTTTGATTGTTTTTACCTCTGTTCCTTACATGTTGATGATCAACGTGATTTACTCTCAGATTCTTGTTTTTTAAAATTATTTTTAAGCTTATTTATTTATTTTGAGAGAGAGAATGTGCACAGGCAAGGAACAGAGAGAGATGGAGAAGGAGAATCACAGGCAGGCTCCACACTGTCAGCGCAGAGCCCAACATGGGCTTCAATTTCACAAACTGTGAGATCATGACCAGAGTCAAGATCAAGAGTCAGATGCTTAACTGACTGAGCCACCCAGGCACCCCTCAGATTCTCATTTTATTTCTCACTATATATCTACACTGACCAGCATGATAGCCAGTTTAAATTCACTAAAATTAATTAAATTTAAAATTTAGCTTCTTATTTGCAGTAGCCACATTTCAAGCGCTCAGTAGTCACATGTGGCTAGTGGCTACCTTTTTAGAAAGCACAGATATACATTTTTATCACCACAGAAGTTCTCATAATCAACCATTGTTATTATGATCATCACCATTTATCATCATTATTACTTCTGTTTCTACTTATAGCATTAACTTTGGTCAGGGATAATTCTAGGAGCTTCACATATTTTACTGTCATATATCACTGTCACAATATAGTAACTACCTTGGCATCAACTATCTACAGCCCACATCTCTCTCCAGAGTTATAAGCACCTTGAACATGACTCAGCCCCCAATTTTGTTCCTTCATCCACTATTTGAATATATGATACTACCCAATTACTCAAACTGGAAACTCAAGAGTTATTTTATATCCTTTATGACCATTCAGAACCTAAGTCCTATAGATTCAGGGTTTTTTGTATCTCTAGAACCTATGCCCTTCTCTCCAGCAATACTTTCAGTGATTTAGTTGGATTTCTCATCTGGATTACTAGATTAATCTCCAAACCAGTTTCTCTACCCTCATCATTTATTCCATGACCATCTCTAATCATTACATTGCTCACCAGAATGAACTTGTTAAAATGTTAATGTAGTCATGTCATTCCCCTGCTTAAAATCTTTCAGTGGCTCTCCATAACCCTTAGGAATTGGCCCTTACCTCATCAACAATCCTCTTACCACCTCCTGTCATGGTTGAAATTAGCTTCAGCCATACTTTTTGCCATTTCTCAGTTGCCAGGGTCCCTCATATCTGTGAATTACACTTGCCTTTTTCTCTGATTTCCTTGCCTTTTTTTTTAGCTAACCAAAGTGTAATTGTCCCTTAAAATTCTGCTCCTATATCCCAGCTCCAGAAAGTTTTTCCTGATAATCTCCCCTCAACTCCTACCTCCATCTGAGTTAGGAGCATCTCATGCATATCCACATAGTGATATGTACTAACTTCTATTACTGCATTTATCATGAGGTATTATAATTAATATGTTTACTTAACTGTCTTTATCTATTGCATTGTGAGCTCATGGAGACCAGAAACTGCTTTTTTGTTTGAAACCTGTAATTCAGAGGCTAGGTCAATTTGGGACAAACAGTAGGTATTCAGTAAATGTGGGTTGAGTGAATGATTGAATGAATGACATTGAATTACCCCCTAATGGGTATATTTAGAATAGTATTCACTCTATTATTAGTTTATGAAACTTGGTTGAGTAAAGACATTGACTTAGCTTCTTTTAGGTTTTACTCCTTCCCCCATCTAGCACACAGTGAGTATTTAATATACACATATTGACCAGATCTTGAGTTAGAACCCAGTTTCAAATATCCCATTATATATGTGTCATATATAAAGATTTGCATGCATTTTTCTAATTTCTAAAAGCATATGGTAATCACAGTCAGTACTTCTAAAACATTTTCATTCTACTCTGCCTGACTGTTTCTACAGTGTACTCTGATAGCCATTTTTTAAACAAATAAATAACAGGGTTAGCAGCCTAATTTTTCTTGAATGTGGGCTCAAACAATATCAGTTACTCCAGTCTCTACAATTCTAAATCCTTATTGACCTTGGATGTAATGGGAGTGAAGAGAATCTCAAACTGTAGAATTAACTTTCTCACCCTGTTGTTGAAACCTAAGTTTACCGAGAGCAGGACAGCTTTATTCTCTGTGACCCCAATCAGTCTCCTTGACATCCTGTTTGAAAAACACTGAGAACTAAAGTCTATGAAAAATCATGCTCTCATAAATTCAGATAGGAATTTGTATGGGAATCAGAACTGGTACATAAAAAAAATATAGAAACCTGAGGTTTATTGTTAAGCCAGTAGTAAGTATTCCTTAGTTAGCTTTAAACAAAAATGAAGTCAGAATCTAGTGTTATTGATTGGCAAATAAGTTGTACATAGGCCTCTGATTAAAGCTTTATCTATTACCAACACACAAAGGGAGTATTGGCTGGCATTTTAAGTCAAAAGAAGGACCAACATATAAATTTCCAGTGGCCATTTTTGTTTTTATTGCTCTCTATCCAATAGTAAGGGGAATTGACATCAAAGTGAATTTTACTTTTCCCTAGGCTGATGCCTAGCATTCTTTTTCTTCATGTGCCTTATGTACCACAGGCCAGCATTTTGTCTGTTTCTCTTCTCTTTTAATTAACCCACTTGTCTCTTCTACATGGGAGGTAATCCAATGCATGCTGGCACAGCTTCCTATAAATTACATAGGTTTAATGAATTCTAAGTAGCTCATGGTCATACCCTGCTTTGGTTCATACTGATAGATTTACAGACAGGTTTGGTTTACCACCAATCCCCTAATTTTTAAACATTAAGATAAACATCTTCTTGACTACCAGCAATATAAATTTTCTTTGCTTGTTCACACAAATATGCATTTGGGTACAATGAAATGAGGAACCTAGATTTCAGCAAATGTAATTATCAGTTTTATCTGGCCCTTTTTTCCCCTTTTCAAAAGCACTACTAGGTATTTACCCAAAGAATACAAAAATACTAATTCAGAGGGATACCTGCACCTCGATATTTATAGCAGCATTATCTACAATAGCCAAATTATGGAAACAGGTCCCTACATCTTGGAGATAAGGATGCTCCTTTCCTCAGGGTATAGGGAGGGCAATGCTTATGACCTGTTTCGAGAATGAAGTGCAGGGCAAGGACAGAGAGACCCTCTTGCTTCTGCCATTTTCTCAAACTTACTCAGTTTAAAATATTTAACATGCCAAGATGCCATATTTTGAGGTAGCATGTCCTGAACCCCATCATCATATCCATCATCATATTGTCCTTGAATTCCATTATATGTCATACTCTACTGTCATTTACCAACTTATAAGTAGAGCAAAGTAGTTTCACATGAAAATAACTAAAAATGTTGACCAGATTTCTAGACTAGTGTTCAAAACTGAAATAGCACTGTAGTTTAACTGAATTGGGAGTCAAATAGACATATATGATTTTCTTAAAAATTACTCTTTTTTAATTTTTTTAAGTTTATTTATTTTGAAAGAAAGAGACCACAAGCAAAGGAGGGGCAGAGAGGAGAGACAGAATCCCAAACAGGCTCCCTGTCATCGAAACAAAGCCTGATGCCATGCAGGCTCGAACTCACAAGCTGTGAGATCATGACCTGAGCTGAGATCAAGAGTCGGACACTTAACCAGCTATGCCACCCAGGCACCCCTAGACATATGTGATTAAATGTAGGAATCTATGTACTATTTGTAACATTATTTCTTGGGGAAATGCATTTTAACCTCTAACAGAATCCAGCCTACTGAAAGGCATTTTTATTCTGACAAACTTTAAATGGCAACAGAATCTTTCATCCTCTTTCTTTCCTCCAACAGCTCAAATGGGATATCTTGCTTAGAATATTCACTTACTAGGGGAAGATGTAGGAAGAGGGAAACTTGCAATTTGGGTCAATGGCTTCTTGACAGCATCATCAATCAATGTCTGTTGAGGATGTTTATATCAGGGGTTTATGCCTATATGGTTAAATTTCAATAAGCTTTCTATTATGTGGTATTATTTCTTTTTTTTAATGTTTATTCATATTTTGAGAGAGCATGAGTGGGGGAGGGGCAGAGAGAAAGGGAGACAGAATCTGAAGAAGGCTCCAGGCTCTGAACTGACAGCACAGAGCCCGATGCGGGGCTTGAACTCACAGACCATGAGATCATGACCTGGGCTGAATTAGGACGCTTAAACAACTGAGCCACCCAGGCGCCCTGTTATTATTTCTACTATATGTTTCTAGTGAATGCTGATATTTCTGACTTATTAAATGCCTTTTTTGTCCTTATTACCTTGTAAACACCGTAGAGGTCTTTGAGCCAACTTAGCAAAGTAAAATAAATATGTGACTGTGAATTAGAAGAGGTGACTTCTGTTACCTGGTCTATCCATGAGAAAGCTAAGTCATCATGAATGTAGCCAACAAGATTCTCAATACTGTTAAAATATTAATGGTACAATTTTAAAGGAATTGGGTCTTGATCATGCTGTGTGCATTTTGCTTTCTACTTGAAAGTTCAGAGTGCCAAATAAATACAAGTAAAAAAAAAAAAACATGCTTTGAGCTTAAAAGTCTATAACAGATTTTGATGTCTTGAGTGATTGTAAAAATTGAAATTGATATGGTTGTTATTTGTATTTGGTTCTTTATACTTTCAGTTTTGCTGACACTACCAATAAGTCATGATTAGTCATCAAGTATCTACTAAGCATCTACAATACCAAGTAGACATTACCGTATTAGGTATATAGAGAATGTAGAAAAAATTATAGGGCCTCACTTAAGGATTTTACAAATTGGTATATTGTCTATTTTTTAATCATATTTATGTATTCAGACTGTGATGTTGAAGAATATTACTAGAAGCAGTGCTGTTGGCTCTGAAAATTAAAGCTATTCAATATTAGCATTAAAGAAAAGTCTATGGGAAAATCATCATTCTTCAGTCCTTTGTTCACAAAATAGTCATGGGGGGAGTATTTTAAAACTCACCAAATTATTGTTCAGTCCCAAAACAGAACTTGCTTAGGGTAGTTTTTCCTAGAATAGATTTGAGTTATTGGGACCTTATTGTATAACTTTAAAAGTGCCATAATATTTCTTTAGGCCACATTTTTATCTAGATAGAGATTGTGTCAGTTATTCTAAGTCGGTGGTAGTTTCATTTAATTTATTTGCCAAGTACAGACCCTTTTGGAAAAGAGGGACAAAGGCAAAGCATGATATTACTCTTTATTAACATTACTTATTGGAGAAGAATGCAAATTTCCACCTTTTAACTGCTCTCCTTTGCTCTGCTAAGTTATCTAACACACTTGAGTGATATAGGAGACCCTGAAAGAAAGAGGACTCCAGTAAGCATCATAGGTTAGAATGAACAACATATGCAAAGGTGATATTGTTTATGTAAAGTAATTTTATGTATTTTTTGAAGTCCGCTCAGTTGAATATAAGGGCATATTTTAATCAAACTAATAGTCTTTACCATGTATTTTTAGCCACCTGCTTGTGTTTATCTAATAAATTCTTCCTACGCTATTTAACAATTGCAGCTATCATTTTCCAAAATAGATTAATGTATAATATTTACAGGCTTAATAATCCTGTGTGTGCTATGTTTATTATTCAAGAGGTTTTTTAATAATATCATTTTATCTTTTCACAGCATCTCTCTAAGAATATTTATTTTATTCTCATTTTTAACAAAAATTACAGAGTTAAAAATTATAGAGAGTTGAGGGCTTTTCTATAAGATATACCCTATCATCATCAATATGCTAAGTTAGAAAAAAAATGGGGAATATATGGTACCATCCTTTCTATTGGCTTTGAAAAGCTCACCTTGTATAGTTACATATATATAATGTCAGTATTTGATAGGTATGCTCATTTTTATCATACTGATTAACTTCTCTTCAGCTTGAATATTTCGGGAACCCAGATTCATGTTTAGGTTCAGTGAGGAATTTTATATCGGGGGGGGGGAATATCAACGCATTGGATGATTAATTGAAGCTACATACATCCTTTGAAATACATGTGCTTGCATTATTTGTGAATCTACTACCCTTTAAGATACTTTTGACTTAATTTTCATGTGACTTTTATTACTATAGAAAGTGAAGAATTATGAAAAATAGATTATTATGTAAAATATAATAATATTTTAAAACAAAACAGAGCTAGCTACGTGTTATGCATAGGAAAACCAATGTTGCATATATCCCTTGGAATTGAGAGGGGACAAGAAAAGAAGTAGCTATGTTGGTACTCAAATGTTTTGCATTTTAAGGGGGAAAAAAAAATGAAAACAAGAGGAAGGGGGTTAAAAAAGAAAGGGATTGATGGAGAAAGAAAACAAGCCCTGGTTTTTCATTCCCTTTTCTGCTTCAGTATTTAAAGAAGAGGTGATTTATTCTGACTTTCCCATATTAAATAGTTCAGTGCATAAGTAGCAACTTACAAAAGAAGGGTGAATTCAAAAAGACCTTAAGGATATTTTTGGATTCATATTCCATGAAACCCTGAAAGGAATTTAGATTCATATGGACTTTCATAATTTCATGAAAACATAGTTTTCAATTGTGTTAGCAATTTTCCTTGTGTTATTTCTAAATCTTCCTTAGGATCAGAAAAGAAAGGTCTATTTTTGAAATTTTGTCCATGGCATTCTGTACTCAATATTGCCTAGAATCATAAAAATCAGCTTGCTGCTTTTTTTTTTCCTCTTTGGCAACTTGCTATTATCCCAGCACACAGCAATTAAATCTAATTCTGTTTGGGCTACCATGCCTAACTGTTCTTGTTAAGAAGCATGGCATGAACTGATGCATGGCTCTTTGAGAAGGCCGCTGTGTGTATCTGCATTGAAAGAAAAGTTCTTATAGCAAACTAGCCTTTTGAACTCAGTATTGAAGTTGCAGTAATTAATGATGAACTGTGCAGTGCTTGACAGAGAAGGGAGTTCCCCAGGAATAAAAGTGGGAACGGTGGCAGAAAATGGTCTCCTGCAGTCAGATGCTGCTAAATTAGTCACAGGTGCTTCTCAGTTGTTAGAGGTAGACACCCCTTTAAGAATATACATGAGTGGGAGAGTAAGGAAAGGGAAAAAAAAAGATGCCGCTGGGACATGCAAGAGGTTGCTACGAGGAAACATTGAATCGATCTTCAATCTCAAATATTTGGCTCAGAGTCAGAAGTACTTTGGGTCCAAGTAAGACTGATTTTAATTGTCTTACCATCAGATTTCACAGACTAATCATCCAGCTTTAAATATATCAAATATGTATCCATGACAATTCCGTATCCCTCATATCCATGACAATTCCAAAATCTTTAAACAAACTTTATAATTGCCTTCAATATTTTAAATGGGAGCATTGGTTTAATGATCAAGTGATCAGCACCCTTCATTAGTTCCATTAACCATTATCTTGTTTCATATGTGAATGTTTTACTTACCAGAAAATAAACTGGATGCTATTTTTCCAATGGGAAAAATGTTTTTCTTTTTTACTTTCAAATAACAGTTTCATCTCAAAAAGGTGGGAAACAAGTGAATGGTCCTGAAATTGGGCATTTAATCTTTATATTCCTAAATTATTTTTGTGGGCATAAATTATTAAGTTTTGCTTAATTTACATCAGGATGTTCCCAATGAAAATTATTGTTAGTACAGCAATTGAACCATACAGCTATCAATTATTCCAACCTTTGATATATAAGTTAATGAAGTTTAAACAAACAAAAAGTGTTGTATGAGCAGAAAGCTCAGAAGCATCTAAGTGCCTTCCTTTAGCTCATTTCCGTTTCTTTATGCATAGCAAGTTTATCTTTAATCTCCCCAAGTCATCTGTTTTAGAGCCATGTAACACAGTTCAAGAGTTAGAGGACAAGTCAAAATAATCTTGGGTTATTCACTCAACCTCTGCTGACACCATATAGCAAGGGTCTCTATAACCTCACTATTATATGTCAGTGATAGTAGTATTTCTAAAGTGTTCTTGGGCATGTAAGTACCACTTTTTCAGTCCATCTGTATCATTATATTGTCACTTACAATTAATTGACAGTTAACTTGTAATTTATTAACTAACTTTCAAACATAACTGAACTCTGTTTCAAAGGCTTGGTCTGAAATGTTCCCCAGCTAGAGCTATCTACTTGGACTTTGCTTTACTGAATCATTTATCCTGGTAGATGTAGTCATACTGTGTCATTGCTTTAAGTTATGTTGGAAATCACTTTGGCTTCATTTTAAGCATCCCATCCACAAAGAGAAATTCTGCTCTTGCGATTAGTCATGATGTGATTCTGTCTTCTCTTACATGCACATACACCTTTTAAAATGTTATAAGCTATGCCTTTTGACTATGGCCTATTGACTTTAAAAGACAATTTGAGATCAGGAATGATATTGGTGTTTTTAAGGTCTACCATGTGTTTTGAAGGTTAAAGTAAGAAGTGTGAAGAGAATAATCTATAAGAATCCCCATTCTGTTATTTATTACCTCGTTTACATTCACCTACTTTCTTAGTGCAGTTCCCTACACTCCACTTTTTTCTGTGTGTCTTTTCCTTTTCCGTGTGTGTGTGTGTGTGTGTGTGTGTGTTAACAGAAACTACCTGTCTTCTTTATCTCTAGTTATTTCTTGTTTTCCTTTCCCTTTTCAATGAATAATAACCCAACCCATCTCAGCCACTGAGAAGGAGTATCAACCTTAATAATTTCTGTTAAAGTGAATGTTTATCTCAGTTTGCTGTAAAGGAACAAAATGGGATAAGTGTAGCTGCTTTAGTGTTTGAATATGGTGACCCAAACATATACTGTGCCCAAATTCTAAGCCAGCTAATTCACAGGAGTATGAGAGAGATAATCTGGATGAAACTAGCATAAATGAATTAGGTATAACATTTCTACTGTAAAATTTCTAAGTCATACAGTGACCCTGTGAAAAAACTATTTATAAAAAGAATATAGTACCTTTTTCACCTTAGTTGCATTAAAACATAATACTAATGAGTTCAGGGTTACAGATTTGTAAAGCCAGTTGCTTCACAGCCGTTCTATCATTATAGACTATAAACTAATCCTAAATATATTATTGCAGATATGTATGCAGGGAAGGACTGAAGAAGGATGTGTTGATGGTTCAAAATAAATCTATCAACAATTGAATGAGACTGATTTTAACAAAAATTATAATGGTCAGTCTATATTATACTAACAGTTTTGAATTTTAGAAGTTTTTTTAAAAATCAAGTGTCTCATTTTCAACATCAGTTTGTATTTTTCTTTCATTTTCAATAGCTTCTGTCTTGTTTTTCATATGTTCAGTGAAGAACATAGATAAGAAAAGAGAAAAAAATCACTCTTGAACTCCCCCATGTTAATTGTTAAAATGTAACAGAAATAATAAGTGAATTGAAGAAAAGAGAAAGTAGGAGTTTCCTTAGAGTTATAGAGTAAATAAAAAATAAAGAAGCATATATAGAAGGAGTAATTATCATTGAAGGATTCCTTATGTGGAAAAAATGTAAGAATAGCTAGTGTATAAGAGATTTAAGAGTTGGAAAGCTCTGCTGAATGAGTTTCTGCAGAGTTTGACTTCATTCTATTCCTCATTTAACAGCTGAGCAATTCAGGGCACAGCAAAGCTACCTGAAGCAGCCCTGAAAGGATAGAGGGAGTAAGTTGGTTAATAGTTAAACTGTCAAGGACAGCAGTTACAGTTTAGCAACATTCTCAGTTAATGTATACTTAGTGGAGGAAAAAATAATGAAAGTATATGACTTGTAAACATTGGCACTGTGTTTGTTCTTAGACTAAAGAGGGCAAAAGAGTATCCAGATGATCCCAAATTCCAAATTTGAGAAGTCTACACTAAAAGGTTTATGGGTATTGGCAGCTTCATGTAAGTGTCCTTTGGTGAATCAGTTCCCTTTTATCTTTTCTTTTATAGTTCTCATTTTTTAATGAAATATTTCCAATATACAAAAATAAATAAATAAAAAACACCCATATACTGACCACCTAGATTTAGCAAATGTTCATGTTCATGTAATTTCTTTAGATCTTTTAACATGTTTTTCTATTAAGGAATTGTGACAAAGCTCAAGTTCCCTTTGCTTAGAATTTTCATTATATAAGAACAATACATTATATGATAGAAAATTAGAAATATATGAGAAATATATTCTTTCCACATATATGGCATATATTAACCCTGCATTGGAATGGTACTACATTTCTCATCATCCCTTTTGCTCCTGTGACAAACTGATATGTTCCTGCTTATATTTTTTTAAAAAACACTGATTTAGTAGCATGATTTCAGTGATTTTTGGTATGTGCTAGTGGAGATAAAAATACACACACATACATGTACTATATGTATATGTATTGTTGAGAAGGAAAAATTTTTCTCTGACCTTCAAAGTTTCTTTTGGCTTGTCTAAGAATTAAATTGAAATGAGACAGATTAACAGGAGAAAAATTTAATTTTGTACATAAGAGAATTTCACATACTCAAGAGGTTCAAAGTCAAGTCAGAAATGTAAAATGAGGTATTTATGCTACCCTGAGCTAAGGAATGGGATAAGGGCTTGGGCTTCAAAAGGAAGGAAGACAATTCACGGGGCAGTAAGAAGAAAAAGACCAGATGTTTGGTGATTAGATGTTTGTCCTGCCATAGATATAGGTCACTCAGATAAAATTTATGTAATGTAAAAACTCTCATTCTGAGAAAGACCCCCAATTTAAATTCTTCTAGGTAGTTACAGGAGAGGCAGAAGTTTCTCTTAAGCCCACTGCGTCTTGATTGCCTTCAGCTCAAAATAGTCCATGTCTAAGTGGCACACTTTGAGGATATTTGTTCAAAGGATATTTGAACTCCTTCAGTAAGCTGTTTATATACTAGGTATGTGTGTATATATGCATGTGTGTGTGTGTGTGTGTGTGTATGCACACACACATATATGATCATTTTCCTGTTTATTTTGCTGAGACAATAAATAAACTGGACAAAAGTAGGAGCTAAATCTCAAAAACTGCTCTTATGGACCCCAACCAAACCATAATACCATAGATCTATACTAGGAATATATAGGAAATCAAAAGGAACAAAACAGGAATGCAAAAGTAACAAAAAGAACTAACACTGAACCAAAACACCCCCCTGGCATGATTAATAACATTGTTCTGTTCCAAATGAAGCCCAATGTGATTTGGACATGAGTATTGATGATTGTTAAGCATAGAAGTTTTTTATAACTCAGCTTTCTTTAGTTTGCCCATGTGATACATTTTTTTAATAAACTTTGAAAATGCTTCAACACTTCTAATTAATTATAAATCCACTGTCTGAAGAATACTAACAAGTATAGTAGCTATCACAGATTAATAACAATATGGTATCGCAAGAGCTTTTATGCAGAAATTTATAGTAAAACTTCAATCAAAAAAGTATTCTCTTTTATCGGAGATAACTTCATTGATTTTTATGAAATATCAAATTATTTTGAAAAGGCATTTTTATATACCACTTAGCTGGAACCCTAAGTCTAAACACATACCATGTCTCTTTTCATTACCAATCCTTGGCCTTTCTGACAAATTACAACACTCTTCTTTGGTCAGTTCCAGACTAAGAAGGATTGACGAGAATAGTTCCAGTAGCTGACTTTTGATAGTTGGTATCATAATCATCATAGTCATTATCATTCTCACCTCTATTACTATCATCAGAGATAACATATTTATCCTTTATTAAATGTCAGGTATAGATCAAATGTTCTACCTGCATTAGTTTGTTTATTTAATTTTCAAAATAGTCCAATGAGGTGGAAACTCAATAAAGCACAAGCCTTTGCATACTACTAGCTTTTCCCTCAATCTGGGCAGTTCTTCTCTTTGATCTTCCTCTGGGTATCTCAGATCTTAACTCAAATGACACCTATTCAGAGAAATCTTTCTTGTCCACTCTATCTAAAATAGCTTTACCCACAGGGCCCCTGGATGGCTCAGTTGGTTAAGCGTCCAACTCTTGATTTCAGCTCAGGTCATGATCTCATATACATGGGACCAAGCCCCATATCAGTCTCTGTACTGACAGTGCAGAGTCTGCTTGGGATTTTCTCTCTCTTTCTCTCTCTGCCCCTTCCCCATTTTCTCTCTCTCATTCTTTCTCAAAACTAAATAAATTTTCAAAAAATAAAATAAAAGTTTTACCCTATCAATCCCTTTACTATCTTTTATTTTCTTCATAAGCATTTATTGCTAGCTGAAACTGTCTTACTCATTTACATATTAAACAGTTTAAGTATTTATTATCTGTCTACTCCTATTAGAATATAAGTTCCATGGTACCAAGGTCCCTGTCAATCTTATTGATGTTTTACCCTACACCTAGATCTAAGCCTGGCATTGGGTAGGTGCTCAAGAAGTATTTTTTCAGTAAATGAATGTTATCATTATCCTGATTTTTGTAACATGTGAAAACCAATGCTTAAACAGTTGAGTAATTTATCCAAGGTCTGTAGTTAGCATAACTTTATATTTTTTTGTCTACTTCAAGAAGGATTCATTGCATATGCAAGTCTCTAACTTTAGCAGATCAAATTAGCACATGTTCCTGGACCTACAGCTATCAAGCTTAATTTGAAATAAAGATTGGCACACATCTAAAATAATCTTGCCTATCCTCTTCATCCTGAGAATGAGTTAAATAAATGTGAACTGGGGCGCCTGGGTGGCGCAGTCGGTTAAGCGTCCGACTTCAGCCAGGTCACAATCTCGCGGTCCGTGAGTTCGAGCCCCGCGTCAGGCTCTGGGCTGATGGCTCGGAGCCTGGAGCCTGTTTCCAATTCTGTGTCTCCCTCTCTCTCTGCCCCTCCCCCGTTCATGCTCTGTCTCTCTGTCCCAAAAAATAAATAAAAAATGTTGGGAAAAAAAAAAATAAATAAATAAATAAATAAATGTGAACTTACACTAGTATGAGGGAGTAGAACCAGGAATGTATATAGAGCAAATGCAAATTTTGCAAGGTAATTAAAGTGGGCTGGAATACCTCAAAATACTGATAAACCTAAATTTAACAATGTTCTAAGAATATCCCTTTTTCTTCAAAAATTTTTACACATGGCTATTTAGCTTTTTCTATTTAAAAAAGTCTAAAAGGAAACTTCAATCAGAAAATATAATGCTTAATTACATAGTAATTCATGGCCAATATATTTACATTGAATTTCTTTTATTTTAATGGGTTGTTTTCTTTCCCTCAAGAATTTTTCATGATTGAATCTTGACCAAATAAAGTTCGTTTTCAAGCTGAGTTTTCACTAAATGGATAAAAAAGAAACTACAAAAAATTTTTGTGTATTAAGCCTTGGAAATTATATTTTAAATCAGACGCTTAAAAGATATAATGTATATCTCATGTAAATTTATTCCATTTTTAATACGGTAAACCACTATTTTAATATTATAGTCAAGACAAAATCTACAGTCCATTTGAAAGTGACTACAGAAGGTATTTCATACAATCTTAAAAACCAAAGGTATACACTAGGGAACAAACTCAAAAATAAGCTAGAATTCAGTTAATAGACAAATTCTATTAATAGGTACTCCCAAGCCATAAATTTCTCAGGTAAAATTGTGAAAGACTTTGAAATAGACAAGACTTATTTTTAGCTGTCTTGTTTAGGGTACCCTTCTGGATCGTCTTCTCCCTTTGAGCTATTGTACAACACTAAATTGTAATATGTAAATAGTCATGGAAGTTATTCTAATCCATAGGAATAAACATCGTGTGTATTTGGAGATGCAAATGATTTTTGTTCAATTGATCTGAAAGTTCATGTCAACATTCCTGATGGCCCATGTGTGTGAGGTATTTTTAATTCTTTTTTGAACCAATGGGAACATTTTTCTGGTTCTCTTACTAACACTTAGATAGAAATCTTTGACACATGTTCATTTTATATTTGTATGAGAGTCACGAGTTTACCTTTTTTTAAAAAAAAATTAACTTCTAACACAGTTATCCCTTCTTTATAAGCTAAACATTTAATTTTAATGGCAATGGATTTTCTGCTTTTCCATTTGATTTAGCCCAGACATCCAAAACTTGAGAATTCAGAGAAAATGCAAAGGGCAGGTGTAATGTAAGCAAGAGTCTAATAATATCAAACTACATCTGTAAACTGTTTATTACTTGGTTAGGTCATAACAGGCTTGATTAACATAGTATATACCACACATGGTTACAGTATAAGGCTTTAGAAAATTTAGTTCTTATCTCCAGTCCTCAAAGGAACATCCTAAACATTTTCTAACCCACTGCTGTTTTACTAATATAGTATAGAAATGTCTTTGCCTTTGCATATCTTCCATGTGCCTTAGGTGTACTAGTTAAACATTTAGAAAAATAAAAACTGCAGTACAACAGCCTTTGAGAAAGGAAAACTATTTGGCCAATTCTTATATGGTGTATTATACTCAGTAGGAGCAGTAGTAGTTGTCGTTTTTTAATGAATAAGTAAATGATATGACATAACATTTAAGAATGTGTTAGGGGAAGAAAATAATTTTCCATCTACCTTTCTGAGTCCTTGGCTAAGACCTTTTGTAACCAAAGACAGATTAACAAGAGATAAACAAAAAGAAGTTTATTAAAATGTATACCTCATATATATCTGAGAGTAACTCCCCAAGATAGCCTAAACCACCAACTTAAATACCATCTTTAGCCAAAGACAAAATTAAGTGGAGGCAGAGAGGCCAGTTATGGGGAGGTTACCAGAAAAAACACAGTAAATAAGAGTAAGGTTTATTAAACAGATTTGTATCTATGTCGTTTCCATTGGTAATATTCTCTTCAGGTACAGAGAGGGAGACAATCTTATATATTTCTTTTATAAATATGAATTTCCTTTACCAAAGAGTAACTTCCACTCTCTTTTCAGAACTTCTTGTGTCTAGTGTTTCTCAAAATAATCAGCTTAAAAAATCTTTATACCAAAAAGGTACATTTTGGAGGGGCATATTCTGCTCCTCCTTATGTGCCACCCCAAAATATAGCATATTGATTATTTTGAGTTAAAGTAACTTAAGAAACAGCCAGTTCAAGAAGGATACTCTAACCCTCCTTTGTCCCCCTGAAAGCAGAAATAAATCTCCCATGTGAAAGGACCCTCCCTGTACTGGAAGTGTTGAAGGCATCCTTATCACCAGAAATAGGGAATTTAGCTCCGAGAAAGCTATATAAACAAACCTTGTTACTTCACTAATCTACTCCCCTAACCCCAAACCCCTTTGTCCTGTCAATTCTTCACAGATTTATTCTTTCTCTATCTCAAAGGTACAAAAGCTGATTGTTTTGGTCACTTCTTTGAGCCTTATGTCTCTGGGGCTTCTGTACATACAAAATTAAATTTGTTTTTCTCCTGTTAATCTGTCTTATGCCAATTTAATTATTCCACCTGCCAAAGAACCTAGAAAAGAAGAAGGGAAAACGTTTCCTTGCCTACAGCATATTCTGCTACCCTTAAATGAAAACCAAGGAGAATATTAAATCTAGTTAAAAACTCCGTACTCTTAAAACTCATGTTTAATGAAAGCCAATGTGACTTTCTTCCAGAAGTGCCAGAAAATGATAATAATTACAAATGCTTAATAATTCAGAGTTTTATATTATTAACTATATTCGTCTTTTAGGCTCTAGTTCATAAACCCATAAAGTTCATGGTTTTTTTTAAACTTTCTATTCAGATACTTGAAGTAATCTTACTTGATCTTATTTTTGAGAGCAACTATTGTTGCTCTTGTTAGCAAAAGAAATTAGCTAACATTCTGAATTACAGGTCCAGAGTATCATCCAAACAACAGTAACAACAAACACAGTAATAACTAACACCTATATACCATTCACACTGAGCCAGATACTCTTCTACTCAAACACTTGACACATATTGTCTCACTTTCTTCATAAAAATCCTATGAGATAGGTATCGCTGTTATTTTATATAGTAGAAAACAAAGACCTGAAAGAGATTGTAACTTACCTACTATTATACAACTAATAATGGTAGAGCCAAGATTCAAATCCAGGCAGGCTGTCTCCAGAGTGCTACTCCCCAAACTGCCTTTCACCATACCAGTTTTCCTTCACTCCTGCATCCACCTGCCTATTCTGAGTGGTTCTTATTGCTACGAGAAATAGTCAAGAGCAAAAGACAATGAAAATTCAAGGTCTGATTAGGAATGCACTGATTGCCACTGGTAGGCTAGAAAGATAGGGTCATTTACTGGTGTACAGAGAAATGAATTTGGAAGTCAGGAAGGCTAAGTTTCATTACTACTTTACTGTTTGATCTAAAGCCAGTAACAACCCCTGCTTTGTCATCTCTAGAGTGAAGACAAGTTACACTATAAAGTAATTAATTATTCATCTAAAGATTGAGAAATGGTGTCAAGAATAATCTGAAATCCCTACCAGCCAAAAACTAGTTTATTCAGTTTAGTCTGAATAAATATATTCAGATGATTAGATAGTATATATCCCTTATATTTATCTAATTCAACGTCAAAATTCTCAGAACAAACATCAACTCAAAAATATTGTTGGTACCAAAGAGAGACCAGCCTGAGATTTACAATTTTCTTAAAATCATTGTGAGTGACCCAATTTAGAATTAAAGCTTTATTGATAATACATTAAGGATATTCACCATTGATATCTGAATTTGTATTCTGTTGAGTTATGGTGATAACCAGTTCTGTTCTTAGTTATGTTCTGCATATCATACTATTCTCTTTGAGAATAAGGAACTCACCAAGTTACCTATAAAGCAGCATAAATAGGCTTTTGATTTTAAGTGTTAATTATAATTCATTTCACCAACTGTGTAACCTGCTATAGTTCCAGCTTCTTTTAGAAGAAGTCAATACTGAGAAAGAAAAATTCTGCACATTTACCTAGAAATTAAGAAAGCTCAGTGGAATTTAAGATAATAATAATTCATGTAACAGTGGGGAAACAGTTACAAATAGTCCTCTGGAAAAGATTGTAAAATTGTATTGCTTACAGATACTGTGTGCCTGAAAAGGCTTATGTTATACATAGATAATAGCTTTGTTGCTCTTATCTGTGTTCACCACATGACTAAAAGTTCAAAAAATAATTAGTTGTGGATAAATACGTGTGTGTGTGTGTGTGTGTGTGTGTGTGCGTGTGTGTGTGTGTGTGTGTGGAAGTTCACGTTTTGTTAGGGAGTTTTAAATGTGATGACTTTTAATGATTATTCCATGTAATTAAATATCTAAACCAATGGGAAAAGAGCAAGTGAAGCAGAAACTTTTTATAAGCCTGAGCTCATAACTTTTTGATAACCATATTTCTTTTTGTTTCTTAGATGGGCTATTAAATGGGCAATTGGTTAATTTCATTACCAATTTTATATAATTGTTCTCAAAAAAAGAAAAACTTCTTTTATATATGATTTGCCAAAGAGCAGCAGATGGATGTAGGAGAGATTTCTTAGAGCAACAAAATCCTAGAGATAAAAGGAAGCTTGGAAATTGTCTATTTCAAAATTTTTTAACCTTTTTTCTCCTATGAAGCCATTTGGAAATCTGGTAAAGCCTACAGACTTCTTTTCAGAAAGTACTTTTAAATATATAAAATAAAATATGTACAATTACAAAGACTAATGAAATTAAAATCATAGAAATATCTATAAAAAACAAATTGTGTAATAATACTGCCTCTTTCAAAATGCACTAAATAACAAAATCTAGCAGCAAGTCATTACACTACTGTAATTTGAAATCTTGGTCAATATGAACAATATTTTAAGACATCCATAATAATTTGAAGTAATAGATCCTGCTAATATTACTGTGGTTTGTCTCCTAAGCTCATAATGAAAGAAATTAATAAAATTTAATTAGGTTGGTGAATATAAAAATTTTAATTTTTTTCTCCATCCCAGTAAATGAACTCCTTACTTTTATCCACAGGTTCTCTCAAGGGCTCCTATCATCCTCAGTTGAAACCCCTGGAAACATTCTCATTTTGCAGATGAGGGAACTAAGTCCCATAGAATTAAGATAGCTTGAGTAAAATCATACAACACAGCATTAGATTAATCCTTGCAAAGGTAACTTCAGACTTTAACTCAACCTTTTTCTGAAATTTTAGTCTAGAAATTGGCAATTATAGTCTGTCATTTGTCACTGACGCATGGCATGATATGGAGCAAATTCTTTATTGTCATTGTACCTCAGATTCTACCTAAGTAAATGTAAGTGACTTGAAACCTACATAAGGATAATAATAATGACTTAGACTTGTATTGTTCTTTTTCATTTATAATAGTTTTCACTTTCACAAACAATATCCTACTTACTTTTCCCCATTTTATGGATAAGAAAATTAAAACTCCAAGATGTTAAATGTCATGTCTGAGGTCACACAGCTAAGAATAGAAAAAACCAACATCAGAAACCATACCACTAGACTCCAGAGTATCATGCTGCCTTTCATGTCATAAAGCAAAACTCTGAGTTCCTCAGTTGAATATGTGTTGTGGTAATATAAATCTAATTAAATACAAATGAATTGTCATTAGGTTCAGATGAGCCAAATACTTGTACCCTAATTTATCCAGATAAAGTGATGAATGAATGGAACTATGGAAAGAGCTTTTCTAAACCAATTCTCCATTTTTGATATAAGAATTGAGATGGTAAAGAAATAGAATTTTAAAAGTCTGAGATTGTAGAGTTGTTGGCTTAATGTTGTTTAAATCAAACCTTTCTTTCCTTCTGTTTCTGGGTAGGCTGAAGAGGCAAGTAATCTAAGTACATGCCAATGAGGTCCTTTTTTCTGTCCTCTTAAGTTTTATTTTTATGAGTAAATGGTATTCAAAGAAGTTTGTTCTTTCAGAGGCATACTGCTCTTAAATAAGTTAAGTAGGGTAGAAAAGTCAAAGTCAAAGAGCCAAACTACATCAAACATCTCTATCATCGCTGTCATTCTAGTGACCTCACCATATGAGATATAGAATGTCCTTTTCTCTTAGAAAATAAGGAGTCTGCTTAACCTGACCTAAAATTTTTGGTGTAGAATAACCGTTATTGGACTCCAAATGTCACTGTTTGATTAACCTTAAATAATATTAATAATGTGTTTTCCAAATTCTGAAGATCATTCTGTAGGGAACTCAGATATGTCTTAGCTATAATCCACATGCCTTCTTATATTACATTTCTTAATATGAGCCCACCCACCTAAGTAAAAATCATTCTTAAGATAGTACAGGAGTGACTGTGATCATACTTGTACTATAAAAAATAAATTTTAATGTGCTGAGTTTGAAAAAAAACTATGATTACTACAAAATAAACATTAAGAATTAGCAAATGTTTACTCTGTACAGAGCACTATATTTGACATAGTAGGAAATATAAAGAGAATTAAAGCCATATCCTTTCCCTCCAAGAACCTGTAGTACATTTGGGGACCCACATCAATAATTGGAATATAAATAACTATGGTAACTCATAAGTTCAGATAAGAGGCTTTAAGAATTTAGGTAAACCTAAAACTAGAATCTGGTGATTGATGGTTGTGCAACCATGGGGATTTATTACAATTCATCAAACTGTATACGTAAGATGGGTGAATTTTATGGTAGGTAAATTGTATTTCAATAAAGAATTAAAAGAGTGTCCCAGCTAAGTGGGACACTTAGCTGGCTCAATAGGTAGAGCATATGACTCTTGATCTCTGGGTCTTGAGCTCAAACCCCACATTGGATGTGGAGCCTACTTAAAAATAAATAAATAAAAATTTGAAAAGAAAGAACTTAGGGAAAGAAGAAATAACTTCTGATTAAGGAACTTTTGGAATAGTTTTTGCAGCTGACACATTTTAAGCTAGATCTTAAAGGACAAGTAGTATTTGGATCAGAAAATAAGCAAAAGGTATTCCAGACAGAATAAATAGCTCATTTAGTCTAAAAGCTCAAGAGTACAAGAAATATTCTAGAGGAGCTAGTTCAGACTTTCCTGCAAGCCTTAGATTTTACATATTCTTTATAAAAGTTTTATATATAACTTATATATATAAAACTTGCTTTCCTACCAATATGTATGGCCATATGGCTATGACATTTCCAAAGTTTTGGTCAGTCTCTCTTGGAAAGCGTATAACTGTACATGGATTTTATTTCTTTTGGGGGTTCAGAAAGAAGACTTTGCCTCCATTTTAGCTAATGATCAAGTTACAATGAGGAGGATATAATTATAATTATTTTACAACTGTCAGTTCCTCCACTGATCATAACATCATAACTGACATTTGTTTCTATCTTTATAGCTTAAAATCCTTGATACATGTCTTATTTCCTTTGAGCCCTTTAACAATCTTTATTTCCCCCACAAGGAAATGGAGATTCAAGGAGGGCCTAGAGCCTAAAATAATAAAGACATGCTAAAGGGAAGGTCAGGATATTCTGGTTTGCTAAGAATAGATGAGGGAGAGGAAATGGTACTATAAGTAAATAATCTTTGCATTATTAAAACTCTAACTAAATTTCATGTCACATATGAATAAAAAAATAGATGAAGTTAACTATTATTATCAATAATAGGAAAGCAAAGTTGAAGTTTTTTCTAAGGAGCTGATATACCCTATTGACAGGAACAACCCATGTTAAAATAAGTTTTGACAGTAGAGAAGAGTACATGGGAAATTTAGTAACAGTTTCTAAATAGGTAGTCTTTGTTGTGGTTTGTCTTTTAAAATGTAAGAAGATTAAAATTTAAATTATCTTTCTACACCATTGCCATAGAATTTCTCAAATTACATAAGTAAGCAGATATACAGAAGCTTAATTTCTAATTTAAAATGTGACTGCTGACCAGTAAAATGATGCTAAAAATAGAAAGATAGGGCTTTCTTAATGTCCATCAAAGACAACTTCTTTAGTTCTCGACTTTGACCCCATATGACCAACCGCTCAGAATTTTTCAGTATGAACCATATTGTATAGATTTATTCCTAATATTTGCAAGGAGAAAGAATACATATTAGCCTGGTGAGCAGCAAAATTGAGGCAGTTTTTATGTAACCTGAGTTGTGCTAACCTGCAATCAAATGTAATCTCCATTTTAATATTTATACATCTTTATATTGTTATGAATCTATTCTTAACATGGGCTTTATTTTATTTGTTTCTCTCCTCCCTCACTTCTGTGAAATGCAGAAGGGAAAGGATGTTTGTTATTCACACATTGTACCCCACTAACTGGTGTTACACATCTGGCTTCCACTGGAGAGCCCCTGACATCGCAGGGAACGGTGATCAAAATTCCACACACTAGCTTCAAGCTGGGGGCTCATAGCTACTGCAGCATTGAAGGGGGTCTTTTCCTGGCTTCTTTAAAATAAGCATGGTGATGGGATGGTTTAAGGGAAGAACACCTCTCAAATCACATGACCACTGCTGCGCTTCCGTGTGTCCTGCTTTCTTCATAACAGCTTGGCACTACATTTTTTCCCTGTATCTTAATGGTTTTGTGTGTGTACGAGTGGGATGGGGTGGGGAGACTTGTCAGTGGATGGTTATCCATTATGCATGCATCTTTCAGTGTTAGAGTGATGTGCCTTCCCTTATGTGTCACAGATTATAGTCTCACAGATTAAATATTCTGTGTTCCTGAGAGATTGGACTGTCTCTCTTATTGGTGTGAGATTCATGTGTTTTGATGTTTACCCCCTCAATTGTTCTTCATGCTGCATTAAACATAAGTTGAAATGTTCTCCCATAAGAGTTAGCTTTTCATGTTGGGCTGAAAAAGTCTTCATTTCTGTGTAGCAATTCATGTTATTATAACCTATGGCTTTCAATTGTACCTCCCATAATGAAGAGCTGACTTTAAACACTGTGCTATTCTTGTTATGACCTAAGCATAAGGTAAGTCACTTCTCTAACTGTATTTAAAGATTGTGGTTGTTTGTTAAAATTTTCTCAGCTTTGTTTAAAGCATTTTCACTTTTTTTCTTTACCATTATTACATGCTCTCCCCCCCTTTTGTTTTCTGTTTCATGGCTTAAGATTTCTTACTGTACAATGTGATCTTCAGCAAAAATTATATTATACATGTAAACACATGTTGAAATGAATTAAATGAATTATTTGATGTCTGAAAGCAGTCTTGATTAGTAAATGAATTCCTATGTTTTCAGTAAGTCTCTTGTGTTTTTCTTTTCCTCCATTGACTGTAATATAATAAATGCTGTTTCTAGACATTATTTTAGTTTAATTCCAGTTCAAAGGGGGTTAATTTTCAACACCATAAAGTTAGATGTTAATTGTAATAAAATAACATAATCCAATAAAATAAAGTAATAGATAATCGAACACCATACCTTTCATTTTTAATCCCCAATAAATTTGGTATTAGGTCAAAATGTCAATTTTATTTTGTTTTTCAGACTTCCCTTTGTTTTTTGTTTTTTGTTTTTCCATTGACTAAAAAGCCAGTGTAAGATTTAAAAAAAAAAAAAAGCAAACTGTAAAACTTGGGACAAACCTGTGCTACCTTCTTTCTAATCCATATATATGAGAATAAGAACAGTAATCATTTCTTGATTTTATTTTTTCAAGTAAATCCCATTACATTGTGAGTTAGGTAAAAATCTTCATATTGGGATTTTTAAAAATTAGGTAAATATTGTAAAGGTGACCGGTTTCATGGTATAAGAGAGAGGGGCATCACTTTTGCATATATATTTTTAATATCTTAAAATTATTTTTCTCATTTTTTAATATATACTCAAGATCACCAAAGTAAAGAAGTTCATGTAATCATTGATTTTAAGTGATTTTCCTCAAATCTAGGTCAAATAGCCAGTGTAATGTAAATGAGAAAACATTGGTTACACTGCTGTTGGCAATTTGTGAACCAAAATGAATACTCACATTCCAGAAACTGAATTATTTTTTATCACCCAAACTTCTGCAAAATATATAGTTACGAACTCAGTTGCCACAAAACAAGACTTTGGGTTTCATTATTAAATTCATGCTATGAACATTTTTTTTAATTTTTTAGCCACCTAAAGTAGGAAGAGGGTTTTTTGTTGTTGTTGCTGTTTTGGTTTGGTTCAGCTTTTTGGTAAAGCTAGCTAGTTCTTCACCACCATTTCCATTTAGACATTATCTAAATCTGTTGAAACATTTGACGAGACAATTTGAACTACTCATCTGAAATGCTCTGTTCATTATAAATCTCTTGTTTCTATCCACACACTAGCTCCACTCTAAATTGGAAGGGCTTAAAGATGAACTCTGGAGGAATAGAGGCTACGACTTAAGAGTAACTATTACTGATCAAAGGAGCTGCTTTCCATTCGCAAACATTGCTTTGCGCTATGGGTTTGGGCTCCTTCTGTTTCTACATCTTGTTGAAGACTTTCTTGACTTCCATTTGACTTCCTTGAACTCTGTTTTTGTCTTTCAGCATTATCCCCTTTTTTTTCCTTCTCTCTCCCAGATTTTTCTCTCACTCTATTAGCTTTCTCTTGTGTTCCCTGAACTGCTTTTAAAAATGTAGTTTAACTCTTTATTAAGCTTGTCTATTAATTTGTCTATTAGTGTTTGTTTCTTTTCTCCTTTAAGGCTGTAGTGGTATAGTTACACCTATTTTCATTCCATGGTGTACAAACTTGCTTGTTTATTTTGCAGCAAGTTCATTAGAGATTCTTACTCTCTTAGTATGAATTTTCAATAAGAAATAGCAGAACATTTTGCATTCACATATTGGCTCCTTCTATAAACCCATACTTTCTTTTCTCTTGTCTAGACTTATTTCCCCAAACCTCTCTTTCTTCTTTTTCTTTTTCTCACTCTCATGTCTTTCTCCCTGTATTTTTGTTTTAAGTAGTCATTAATTATTTTCCTTTCCCATTTGGTCCATAATTGTTTTTCAATAGAACTTCTGAGTAAAAGAATGTAAGAATATTATCTCCCAGATTAGCTTCTTCATTCTAGTGTAGCTTATAACTAACTAAACAATCTGGGCCAAAAGGGAATAACTTTAACATCTGGAATTATTTTTCCCTTTTTTCCCCTTTTTTTGGTGTGTGTGTGTGTGTGTGTGTGTGTGTGTGTGTTTTTCTTGTGTGTATGTTTGTGATTTTTTTTATTGTTGTTGTTTCTTTAAACATTAACAATTGTTCTTTTCAGGGAAGGACAACCATAACCCACCCTAAGTTGCAACATTTCTTTCATAAGTTGTTTCATTACAATAGTAGATTGTGTTAAGCAATAGAAATTAATTTGTTGTATATATATACATTTGGGGCAAGCTGCTGGGGAGTGGGAAAAAAGAGGTGTGCAGTTTAAATACAGTTTCCTCAGATATTAACAAACATGTATGCCATCCAATGTGGCTTTTGAATTCAACACTTTTGTAACATTTAAAAGAATGTTCTGCTTAGACATCAACTTTTTGCATCAAAGCATAAGGGTTTCTGATTGATAAACTTTATTCACACCTAAGAACTGGTAAATAAATGAGTTCAGTTTTATTGATTCCCAACAAAGGCATCTTTCATAGCCAATATTATAACCAATTATTATAATCAGTAAGTAACAAAAGTCATTGGAATCACACATTAATATTATATATGAGGATTTCTCTGTTTTCCCCTTATCAATGTGTACAACTAAAATTACTACAATGGAATATTTTATTACAACTTTATTACCTGGATTGCATTATTAGTCTAGTCAAGAGTTATCACAGTGCCTTAAGATTAGGGTCTGTATTCACACCCGAATACGTTGTAACATTTTTTTCCATATACTAATTTCAGTACACATCAATAAAAAATTGCCTTTGGTTTTGCCTCTGTGCCATTTATAATGTTGTACCCCCAGTTTTTTTCAGAAGTCTGCTCTTTCTTTACAGTAAGAAAAAGACAAAAAATAGGAAACAAATGTAATATATTTTTACTACTATGTTTTGATATCTGAGATACATTGAGCCTTTGCTCCTAAACCTCAGGAGCTTGCCCATTAAGTATGCATACATATCTGGCTATCTGTGTTTTGAGCCCTAAATTACTGAGTTTATGCTCTCTTTGCAGGTCCAGTCCAGGTGCAGCAGCAAGGAGAACATTCTCAGAGCCAGTAAGTATGCCATCATTTCAGATGGACTATAAGACTGTGGTTCAACAGGAAGGAGAGCTTTAAAATATTTTGGTGAAAGAATGAAAAAGAGAATTTTGGGTCAGTTTATATAAATGTTAGGGTTTTTACCTCTTAAGAATATTATCAATATGTTAATGAATATTGCCTTCATTCCAGTTAGTTCTGGAAGCCTACACCAGAATTTTGGTAGCACTTATAACTAAGATTGTAATGAGTTCCTCAATGATTCTGTGATTAGAACCCTCTTTAACTGCCCCACTGCCAAAAATCATTTGAAAATAAACTAACTGAAAATAATAATATAAATCCACTATAAGCATCTAACTTTAAAAAAAAAAAAACAAGTGACTCTTAAGAGGAGTTGTAATCATCTTGTAAATACAAATTCATTCCTGAAATATCCTACTTTCACAAGCAGCATGTTTTCAAACATAGTGCCATGAAACAAGGATGAAGAAACCTTAATTTTATTTTTTTTGTTTGATCACTAATAGCATTAACTTGAAAGTGCTTTAACTTTGTGTATTATTCATGTTTCTATCTTATAAAAAGGAACTGTAAATAGCTTTTCCTTACCTGTATCCTTGAAATGATATAACATGGGAGGTTGTGCCTTAAAAGTTTGGGGATCCTAAGAGAAAAGTACTATATAAATGCTAATAATTTAATATTGTTCTCTGTCACTTAAAATTAATGACATCATCCAATCTTCTCCCTGATCTTTATCAAGAAATGAAGTTCAGGTGGGCCATACGTAACTAAATGGGTCTCTTGCATACCTACACCACTGGGAATTTTAGTAAACAGGATGATTTTCCAGTAGAATATCTGTATTTTTTTTAACTGCTACAAAAGTAATTGGAGAACTTCAAATAGATAAAAATGCATGTTTTGTTTTATTTTCTTTAGTGTAAATTTTTCCCATTTCTGTGTTGTGAATCTGTTATGTTAGCTTGAAACCCTTGAGTTGGTAAGCAAGCACACTGCAATTACTTGCCCAGGACTTTTATATTAAAGTTGTATAAAAATAAATTGAAGCAAACAGATTTTACTGGTATACCACTGTAAGTTTCCACAACATTTGACAGACAAGTGACTTGAGGGAGGCTCTTCAATATAAGAAATGTAACATTCTGTAATCCCTTGCTAAGACCTAAGGTTGAGAGAAACCTGAGTCAGGGGAGTGATGATATAATATTCACTAAAATAAGACTATGCAGATAAATGAGCTTTTAAAATGACATTTATGATGATTACTGTATGATTTCTATTTATTGTTGATCCCAAGATGATGATGGATCATTGATAGTGATTATGATGGTTAGGAACAAAAATAATTTCTTACTGACAACAGATTTCTTTGAATCTTCTTACACCTTTATCATGGATTTTTGTGTTGTTAGAACGTCTTTCATTTCAGTTATGTTCTTACTGGCTTATAGACTATTAATCACTTTGGATGGACGTCACAGTGGTCCAGGTTTTCCTGATCATGTTTTCTTAGGATGTCATAGTCATGTACATGGTCCATATAGCCATTTAGATCCATATAGAGAGCCCATCCAACATTGTAACCTATCTATAAGTTTAAGGTCTTTCCTTTCAACACCACTTTAGTAACTCGTAGTCATGCTCATAGCCACACCCAAGGCTCTTTCATCACCATGAGCTGTTCTACCTCTGAACTTTTTTTTAATTTTTTAAAATTTTTTTAACGTTTATTCATTTTTTGATAGAGAAAGACAGAGCGTGAGTGGGGGAAGGGCAGAGAGAGAGGAAGGCACAAAATCCGAAGCAGGCTCCAGGCTCTGAACTGACAGCACAGAGCCTAACACAGCACTCAAGCCCACGGACCATGAGATCATGACCTGAGCTGAAGTCGGACACTTAACCGACTGAGCCACCCAGGCACTCCCTCTACCTCTGAACTTCTTAACTTCAATATCTAATTGCTTATTTAGTCTGCTTTAATCACCCTTAGTTTCATCCTTTGCCTTGTACTACTATATTGCAGTCATACAGACCTAATTAGCAGTTCCTCATTCTCCCACTGCTGTGTTCTGCCTCTATTCTTTTAGGAGTACTCTTTCCCCCACTGCATATAGTATCCATTCCCCTTGTTTTCCTAGGAAATATTTTTTTTTAGTTTTATTTATTTATTTTGAGAGGGGGAGCACAAGAAAGGGAGGGGCAGAGAGCTAGGATGAGTAAGAATCCCAAGGGAGAATCCCCAGCTAACAGCACAGAGCCTGATTACCAGCCCCACAGGGCTCAGTCCCACGAACTGCAAGATCATGACCCTAGCCAAAACCAAGAGTGAGACACTTAACCAACTGAGCCACCCAGGCGTCCCCTAGAAAACTCTTATTTATCCTTCAAGACTCCGTTCAAGTGTGAGCTCCTCGGAGTTCTCACTCAGCAAGGTAACTATCATCGTTTTCTCATTTATTTACTGAGTTGCCTATTCTCATGGAAAACATTTCCAAAATATAGTCAAGGTGAAGAAAACTATACAAGTATACCTCAGAGATATTACAGATTTGGTCCCAGACCACTTACAATAAAGTGAATATCGCAAAAAAGCAAGTCACATGTATTTTTTTGTTTCCCAGTGCATAAAAAGTTATGTTTACACTATACTGTAGTCTAGTAAATATGCAGTAGCCTTACATATAAAAAAATGTATACACCTTAATTTAAAAATACCTTATTGCTAAAAAATGCTAACCATTCTCTGAAATTTCAGTGAGTTTTAATCACTGATCACAGATCACCTTAACAAATATAATAATGATGAAAAAGTGTGAAATATTGAGAGAATTGCCAAAGTGTAACACAGAGACATGAAGTGAGCAAATGTTGGAAAAATGGCACCAATAGACTTGCTTGATGCAGGGTTGCCATATACCTTCAACTTGTTAAAAACCAAAAACAAAATAAAACAAAACACAGTATCTGCAAAGCACCTTAATGTGAAATACAATAAAACAAGATATGCCTGTAATCAACTTCTTTGTTAGCATACATAGAAATTTGTCAAAACAAAACATCATCAACAGATCCTAGAAAAAAGAACGGAGTTATAACTTCTAAGATTAAAACTTGGGAGTTTTTCTAGATTTATCTAAGGAGGAGTTAACGTTGGTAATGTTTTTCTAAGAAAGAACTTTCCTTTGGCGCCTCAAAAATGTCATCAAAACAACCTGTTGATAATAAACCTGAGTTTATTCTTCCTGTGGTCTTTTAAGGTTTGCAGCCTAATTCCGCCTTGACGGGAGTGTCCACACACACACACACACAACACCAAGCACTTTTCAGACACCAGCAGGATGTCCAAGAATTCAACTCAATTCTGACACCATCTACCCAAAAATAGCATCATATTCCATAGGTTAAGGATTCAGTCCTACAAGACTGCTGTCCATATTCCATTTCAGATGCCATTTTCAAGCCCCAGGCTGTTACCTGTGCTTCTGACCAACTGGCTATAGATTGAAAGTTCCAGTGACCTCCTCCTTAGGTTTCATTAATTTTCTAGAGTGGCTTGCAGAACTCAGGGGAGCACTTACTTTCATTTATCAGTTTACTAAAAGATATGATAAAGGCTACAAATCAACAGCCAGATAAAGAGAAACATAAGGCAACGTCCAGAACAAAGGAGCTTCTGTCCTTGTGGAGCTTGGTGCCTGGCTCTGAGGCACATGGAAGCATGCTAGCTCCCCAGGTGTGGAAGCTCTCTGTAAAAGAAGGACCCAGAAGCTCTTCTTCTTGGGTTTTTATGACGACTTCGTTACATAGTCATGATTGACTAATTCATTGGCCACTGGCTGATTCAACCTCAGAGGCTGGGGGAGTAGGACTGAAAGTTCCAACCCTTTTTTTTTTTTAATGTTTATTTATTTATTTTGGGAGACAGAGCAGGGAAGGGCAGAGAGAGAGGAGAGAGAATTTCAGGCAGGCTCCGCACTGTCAGCACAGATCCTTATGCAGGGCCCAAAATCACGAACCATGAAATCATGACCTGAGCCAAAATCAAGATCCAAATGCTCAACCAAATAAGCCACCCAGGTGCCCCTGAAAGTTCCAGCCCTTTAATCACATGAAAAATCACTTGGTCCTCCTGGAAATGAGCCCCTGCCTTAGGATGGGGTCTAAAAGTCACCATGATTAATAATAAGATACTCATTTCATCCTAAGGCTCTGAGGTATTTTCAAGAACTGTGGATGAAGACCAAATATATCTGAGGAATATATTTTGGTCTTCTGAATGAACAAATATATATTTCTTATAAATTTTATATCACATACAATACGGGAGAATACCACTTCAACAAAATCATACTCTCAACTAATACTTTTTCAGAAAAGGAAGGACAAACTCAGGATACCTAGGAGATTTTTTATTTAAAGCAGATCTTTTAATGTAGAGCTTGATTAAAATTAAATAAGGATTGTTATATAATCATCTCAGAATCATGAACATAGCAAGGCAAGAGATTCTGAGAGTCTTGGTATGTAAATTGTCTTTTGATAATTTCTATTTTTTAAAGTTTATTTATTTTGAGAGAGAGAGAGAGAGATAGAACAAGTGGGGGAAGAACAGAGAGGGAGAGAGAGAGAATCTCAAGCAGACTATTTAAGAAGTTCTAGAATGAGTAATGAAGTTACTTACAACTTCTGTCTTTTAGGGGAGATTTTTCTGGAATAGTGAAGTTATGTTAATAAAGACAATGGAAGACTGCTGTCTGAGGGTGTCATCAGTCAGTCAATCCAGACCTTTACTAAGAAATCACAATAGTAGTCACCTGTCTAGAGAAGTTGTCTCAATCTTCATAGGTGTCAAGTTCTTTTGTGTTGACTGTTGTTGTTATTGGATGATCATTTATTGAGCCATCTGATGAGACAGCAATTGTATAGCAGCACTTAGGACTGGGGGGATCACCTATCTGAACCCAGCTACACAAATGTGAGATTTATGATCAGAGTTTGTAGTCCTTTTTCTCAGCCAGGAGATAAAAAATTAAGCCACAACAACTATATACCCAACAAAGTAGATAACCTAAAATATATGAAAAAATTATTAGAAACAACCAGCCTTTGAATCATGAAATAGAAAATCTGAACAGACTGATAGCTAGTGAGGAGATTGAATCAGTAATCAAAAATCTCCCAATAAAGAAAAACCAGGGGGCACCTGGATGGCTTAGTCAGTTAAGCATCCGGTTTTGGCTCAGGTCATGATCTCTGGTTTATGGGTTTGAGCCCCGTGTCGGGCTCTGTGCTGACAGCTCAGAGCCTGGAGCCTGCTTCAGATTCTGTGTCTCCCTCTCTCTCTGCCCTTCCCCAGCTTGGAGACTGCCTTCTCTCTCTCTCTCTCTCTCTCTCTCTCTCTCTCTCTCTCTCTCTCTCAAAAATAAATAAACACTAAAAAAAATTAATAAAAAAAAAAAGGAATAACCGGGACCAGATGGCTTCCCTGGTGAATTTTACCAAACCTTTAAAGTAGAATTAACGCCAATCCTTCTCAAACTCTTACAAAAAATTTTAGAAAAGGGAACACTCCCAAACTCATTTTATAAGGCCAGCATCACTCTAATACCAAAGCCAGGCAAAGACAACACAACAAAAGAAAACTACAAGCCAATAGTCTTGATGAATATAGATTTAGAAATTCTCAATAAAATACTAGCAAACTGAATTCAGCAGCACATTAAAAGAATCATTCACAGGACTCCTGGGTGGCTGTCAGTTGAGCATCTTGGTTTCAGCTTGGGTCATGGTTTTATGGTTTGTGAGTTACAGCCCCAAGTCGGGCTCTGCTCTGGCAGTGTGGAACCTGCAGACTCTCTCTCCTTCTCTCTCTCCCCTTCCCCTACCTGCGCTATCCTTCCCTCCCTCCCTCCCTCCTTCCCTGTCTCTCTCTCTCTTTCAATAAATTAAAAAAAAAAAATCATTCACTGTGATCAAGTGGGATTTATCCCTGGAATGCAAGGATGATTCAATACACACAAATACATAAATGTGATGCATTAATAGAATGAAAGAAAAAACATAATCATCTAATAGACACAGAAAAAGCATTTGACAAAATTCAACATCCATTCATGATAACCTCAACATAATAAAGGTCATACATGACAGGCCCACAGCTAACATCATACTCAGTGGTAAAATGTTGAAAATTTTTCCTCTAAGATCAGGAGCAAGACAAGGGTACCCACTCTTTCCACCCTTATTCAACATAGTACTGGAAGTCCTAAAGAGAGCAATCAGGCAAAAGAAATAGAAGGCATCAGAATTAGAGAAGAAGAAGTAAAACTCTATATTTGCAGATGACATGATTTTATCCTTAGAAAATCCTAAAGACTCCACCAAAACCTGTTAGAACTAATCAATGAATTCAGTGAAGTTGTAAGATAAAAAATTAACTTACAAAAATCAGTAGCATTTCTATACAATAACAATGAAATTATCTGAAAAATAAAGAAAGAAAATAATCCCATTTATACTAGCATCCAAAACAATAAAATACTTAGGATACATTGATAAAAGAAATTGAAGAAGATACAAATAAATAGAAAGCTATCCCGTGGTCATGGATTGGAAGAGCTAATATTATTAAAATGCGCATACTACCCATAGCAATCTGTTGATTCAGTGCAATCCCTATCAAGGTTCCAACAGCATTTTTTACACAGTAGAAAACAAAATATCCTAAAATTTATGTGGAACCACAAAAGACCCCAAGTAGCCAAATCTACCCTGAGAAAGAAGAACAAAGAGAGAGGCATCACTCCCTGATTCTAAGCTCTATTATAAAGGTATAGTAATCAAAATAGTGTGGTACTGTCATAAAAACATATACATAGACCAGTGAAACAGAAACAAGAGCCTAGAAATAAACCCATGCATATATAGCCAACTAATACTTGACAAGGGCATCAAGAATAGTCAATGGAGGGGCGCCTGGGTGGCTCAGTCGGTTGAGCGTCCGGCTTCGGCTCAGGTCACGATCTCACAGTTTGTGGGTTCAAGCCCCACGTCGGGCTCTGGGCTGACAGCTTACAGCCTGGAGGCTGCTTCGAATTCTGTGTCTCCCCCTCTCTCTACTCCTCCCCCACTCATGCTCTGTCTCTCTCTCTCCTTCAAAAATAAATAAAAACATTTTAAAAAATAGTCAATGGAGAAAAGATAGACTCTTATGATAAATGGTGCAGGGGAAAATTGGATATGCAAATGTAAAAAGAATGAAACTTGACACCTGTCTTAACGGCACTTAAAGAATTAACTCAAAATGGATTAAAGACTTAAATATAAGACCTGAAACCATGAAATTCCATGAAGAAAACATGGGAAAAAAGCTCCTTTACATGGGTCTTGGCAATGATTTTTTTGGATATAACACCTAAAGGACAACAAAATTAAAAAAAAATTTTTTAAATAGGGTATCAAACTAAAAATCTTCTGCAGAGTGAAAGAAATGATCGGCAAAATGAAAAAACAATATAAGGAATGGGGAAAAAATTGCAAACCATATATCTGATAAGAGGTTAATATCCAAAATATATAAAGAACTCATGCAACTCAATACAAAATAACAATAATAATAATATTCCAATTTTTTAACTGAGCAAAAGACCTGAACAAACATTTTTCCAAAGATATACAAGTGGCCAACAGGTACTTGAAAAGCACTCAACACTTTGTAATCATAAGGGAAATTTTCAAAACCACAAGGAGATATCACCTCATGCCTGTTACAATGGTTGTCATCAAAAAGATAAGACATAACAAATGCTGGAGAGGATGTGGAGAAAAGAGGACCCTTGTCCTGTTGGTAGGATTGTAAATTGGTACAGCCACTATGAAAAAACACTATGGAGGATTTTGACTCTTAAATCAAGACCCACTTTTCCCACCTCTTTTAAAAATTAAGTTATCCAACAGTCTTTTTCTGAGAAAAGAAACAGCTGTGCTGACAGCTCAGAGCCTGAAGCCTGCTTCAGATTCTGTGTCTCCCTCTCTCTCTGCCCCTCCCCTGCTCATGCTCTCTGTCTCTCTCTCTCTCTCTCTCTCTCTCTCTCTCTCTCTCTCTCTCTCTTTCTCTCTGTCAAAAATAAATAAACATTAAAAAAAAATTTAAGTTTGGTTACAAAAGCTAGTTCCCGGGGCACCCAGGTGGCTCAGTCAGCTACAGCTCTGACTCTTGATTCCTGCTCAGGTCATGATCTCATTGTTCATGAGATCAAGCTCCACATTAGGCTCTGTGCTGTCACACAGAGCCTGCTTGGGATTCTCTCTCCCTCTCCCTCTCTGTCTCTCTCTCCCTCTGCCCCTCGCCTGCTCACGCTCACTCTCTCTCTCAAAATAAATAAATAAACTTATTAAAAAAATAAAAACTAATTCCCACCAAAAAAATCCCTGAGAACCTTTTCGTCTAGGTATGATCTAAGAGGGGATTTTGGATTTCCATCTCTCTAGCCTATTATATACTTTGTCATCTGAAAAAGTCACCTAATAGTTGAGTCCAGTTATCCAGGATAGCAATGGATTCATTACAAGGAAGTAGAACCAAAAAAATCTAGGTGGCTACCAAAGAAAGATGTGTACAAAACTAGTTTGATTGTATGCTTTAGCTAGTTTACAAGTAAATAATAGCTGGGTACTAGACACATACCAATGAATAATTAAAAATGCAAAAAGCAATATTAAGAATAGGGCAATATAGATGACATGGTTAAAAGAAGCCTTAAACTAGGAGGGCAGGGAGGGGCACACAGGATGGGGAATAACAATGAAAATAAAGAACCAAAGAATGCATATTGAAGCATGGTAGTCAGTTGTGTTTGTTCTATGGATCTTGGGTAGAAGCTCTCTATATCTCGTGGTCACAGGCCTTAGTTAGAAGATGTCTCTTTCAGAGGACTATCTGCCTCTAGAGGGTTCCTAAAAACACCCCAGCTTTTCCACAAATTCAAGAATGGATTATTTCTGAGACATGAATACAAAAATCAAACCTTTGGAGTTGCATTGCTGTGCTCATTGTTAACAGTACCTTATAAGGTCATCTAGTGGGGTACCAGAGCTGTCTTTCTCTGATGTCCCTTCCAAAAGACCATGTCTCTGGATTTTAGGTCGTGCAAGGATTGTTTAGAAGAGTATTGAGGAAAGACAGTTCATACTTGTTTATGAGACTTGGACAGCAGGAATAATCCCATGCAATAATTAGCTCTATCTGCTTCTCAGTGTGGAATTTAGAATCAAAGGTGATCTTCCTACATGTATGGACTGGCCTATTACTAATTCATGTGGGGGAGTTCATGAACCCCAGAAAGACTTGAGATCTCATTGGCATTAAAGATAATACCTTAGACCATGGAAGTACAAGAGTCTTCTAAGAGCTTAGCTTATTTAATTTTCAAAATTATATTTCTTCTCTCTACCTTTCCTGAAGATTGGGGGTGAGACTGACAATAACATATTTAAGTAAGTGGCAAGGCTTTACAAAACTCTTTAGTAATAGACCCAGTAAAATGGATGCCTCCATTACTAGAGAGGTCATGGAGCCTGTGACCCTAGGCTGGGAACACAAAATCAAGAAAATTTTGCTACTGGTAGAGTTGTAGTTGATGGTCAAGGAAAGACTTCAAACATCCCAAGAACAAGCAAAGAATGATCAAGGCGTATTCAAAACCCACTATAGAGACTAGTGTTATATAATCTATTTAGAGGTGTTTAAGGAGGCCCTGAGGTTTGGGCTTTTGTCCATGTTCCACCTTTAGTTTTACCAGGATTATGTTGGTGGCAAATGAAATATAGTAAAGCTTTCCCATCGATGTAAAGTATGTACATTGGCAAATTTGTTCTTTCACTGGTATGTAATTTCATGTAAAATTTTGACAAGATTCCATTTGAGGTCTTTCAGTGCTACTAAAATAGCCAATAGTCAATTTACATTGAGAATTCTCCTAGTACCTCTTTTCTGATTTCAGAGCTGGCTTTTAAACCAAACAGTTGGTCCCTTGGGGTATTCTGAGTTCTATAATCTTAGTGAAGGCTGTCTGTCAGTCTGGCATGATTAATAATCAAAACATTTCCTTTAGCCTCTATATTATCTCCTTCTGTTTGAGCTCCTATTTTGTATTGTCCACTTCCTCAAAAAGCATTAGAGCATTTAAAAGTTCTATAATTTGCTAACCATTCTTAATTAGGATTCCTGCTGAGGTCAAAAACCCACCTTATTTCCAAAGCATTTCAAAATCATGGAATAACCCAAAAGCATATCTACTATTAGTGCATATATTAACCCTGTTATCTTTAGGTAATGGAAATCTCCGCTGTGCTCACAAGAGTTCTACCACCTGGACAGATTTGCCTCTGGCAAAGAATCATTCTTATTCTAGGGATGAAGTTTTATGACAATTAGGTAGGAAGTTATTGAAGAGCTCATTTTAACTCACAGAAGCCCTGCTCATGTTTGGCACCCAAGGAAGAGGTTCAGTTTCTGAGAACTTGGTTAAGTCTTATTTTGGCATGGCAGTTTGAGAAAAGTTGAGAACTTATTGCCTGCAATAAGTCAGTGAGACTCAGGAATCCTTTTAATTATCTCTTAATTACTGTCATGGGAAAGTTTTATAAAGTCCTTACTCTGTCGGGAGTAGGAAATTTACTTCCTTGAAACAAAGCATATTCTAGCTAATGACCTTATAGACAAAATTGTAATTTCTCTTTGGAAGCTTTATTTTCTTTGTGCGTTAAAACCGTAAGTAGATAGATGGAATCAGTCTTAGAGGTCACTCCATCTTTAGAACACAACAAAAAGTTATCCACATATTGAATAAAAGTACAATCCCAGGGAAATAGAGTCCTTTAGGTCCTGGTTGAAAATTTGTGAAAAGTAGGAGAGTATTTCAGGAAACCTTTGGAACTTAACAGTCTAGGTATATTGTTGATTTTCTTAGGAGAAGGCAAACAAATATTGACTATTTTGACCTAAACGGTCATTAAAGAAAACAAAACATAAACCTACACCATCAAATATGCAGCCTCAGGAGGCAGTGAAGATAAAAGAGGTTTAGGGATGGGTTCTATGTGAAAAAGGGAAATGACTGTTTTATTATAGGCCTGACATACTAAACAAATCCATATCTCCACCCACTGGGCTTTTTGATTGGAAGGATAGAAGTGTTACAAGAATAAGGACAAAATATGTCGAATCTTTTCTCTATTTACTTTCACCTACCAATTTTAGTGCTTCTTTAGATTTGGGTTTAAGAGAGCATTTTGTACTTTGGAGTAGAGGTGTGGATGGCTGGTTTGAATCTTAATATATTCAGCCCCAGTAATTCTCGCTATATTAGTTGAATTTTTGCCCACAAAGTGAAAAAGTTCTGGCATTTCCTTGAGATTTTCAATTTGGGGTTGATGTAGACACAAAGGTACTGGCAAATCAATACCCAAATTAGCTATAATCTCATTGCAAAAAGGGGAGTCCTTGGGGCACCTGGGTGGCTCAGTAGGTTAAGCATCCAACTTCATCTCAGGTCATGATCTCGCAGTTCACAACTTCGAGCCCCACATTGGGCTCTGTGCTGACAGCTCAGAGCCTGCAGCCTGCTTCAGATTCTGTGTCTCCCTCTCTCTCTGCCTCTACCCCGCTTGTGTGCGTTCTCTCTCCCCCTCTCTCTCTGTCTCAAAAATAAGTAAACATTTTTTAAAAAGACATAGGGAAGTCCTAAGGGATTTCAAGGAAGAGACCATCAGGAGAATATTTAATCTAGCAATTTCATTTATACAGTACACTCCTATCAAGTTAGCAGGTATGATATCACAGAGGAGGGAAGTATATTCCTCTGTTAAATATCTAGGGCATACAGTGATGAATGGAACTATCAGAGGATTATTAGAGATGCGCACCAGTACATAGTTTTTTTACTTCCAGTGGAGAGATCATGTAACAGTGATAGAGTTTAAGGTTGATACTATATGCCCTGTATCAATAACAAAAAATTTTATAAGGTTGCCCTTGAGAATTTAGAGAAATTTGTCCCTGGGAATTTAAGGGTAGAACAAAAAACTGGGCACTTGATTCTCCCTCAGAGCACCTTCATTAACTTACTTCATTTTTTTTCCCTTTAGTTTCTAGATAAAATAGTTCTTTTTTTCAACATCCTTTTTATATATAGTATCTATAAGTATCTTTATCAAAAGATTGCTCCTTTCAGGATTTAAAAACCCTGATAGGAGCATCTACTTGTTTTTATCTGTAAGGCCATCCATTAATTGAGTTTTTTGTTGTTATTGCTCTAAGACTCAAAATACTCAGCAGGATGCTAGAAGTCTGGCAATGGTATTATTTTCCATATTAGTTTTTGCTTACATACAAAATCCTCTATTTTTGTCTTAAGACAGTTTACAAAAAAAAAACTAGGAGAGAGTTAGGAGTCACATCTACTTTAAGGTCTACTCCTGAGTGCTATCTAAAGGTGTTAAAGAGCCTCTCCCTGAAATCTCCAATGTTCTCATCCTTTCTTTGCCTATAAGACTACATCAGAGCCCAAACTACTTTCTCAGGAAAGACTTTGTAAATAACCTTCAAAAGACCTTGAGCAACTTCTATAGCTTTTCTAAACCCCTCTGGTTTCTTATGCAAGTCAGGTTCTTCCTTTTCTGCCTTTCCTATGGAATTTTTTTGCATCTCAAGCTTCTACTAGATATGAACTAAATGTTTTAGATCTGGAAGCCCTGGATTATAAACTTTTAGAATTATTCTTTCTCTGCAAATTTCATTCTATCCTTTCTAGGCTTTGGAAAATCATTGATAATTCTCAGCTCAGAGGAAGAACAGGGCTTAAAATCAACCCTAGGGGGCATTTTTCTGTTCTGAAGGAAGTTCAAGAGGTAACTGAGCTTTGGAAGTTCTGGCCAGCCAAAAGGAAAGGGGAGTGGAGCAGAGGGAGAGATGAGGCAGAGGGGAATGGGGCAGTATAGGATGAAGAAAGAGAAATAGTAGAATAAAATCCACGAAGTTCAAGATGTGATTTTGGAGGATCTAAAAAAGACATTGTTTAAAGTTTTTCACACTTTTATTTTACCTTGGCCAAGGAATTTCTTGGAGCCAATTTTTGAATCTTAATTTCTTTTGGATATTTCCTCATATAATAAAAAAAATCCAGCCCATTGGATGTTTGGGATTTTGTTCCTTTTTTGTTATATAGCATCTCTCAAATTATTTTATTTTTTCTCCAAATTTTTATTTAAATTCTAATTAGTTAACATATAGTGTAATATTGGTTTCAGGAGTAGAATTTAGTGATTCATCACTTACATATGGCACCCAGTGCTCATCATAACAAGTGCCCTCCTTAGTAGCCATCAATTATTTAGCCCATTCCCCACCTACCTCCCTCCATCAACCCTCAGTTTGTTCTGTATCATTAAGAGTCTCTTATGGTTTGCTTTCCTCTCTCTTTTTTTTTTCTCTTTCCCATATGTTCATCTGGGTTTTTTTTTCCCTAAATTCCACATAAGTGAAATCATACAGTATTTGTCTTTCTCTGACTGACTCATTTCACTTAGCATAATACACTCTAGTTCCATCCACATTGTTACAAATGGCAAGATTTCGTTCGTTTTCAAACAATTTTGTCTAAATTGAAAGTTCCCCAAAGTGGCCACTGTAACTCTAAATTATCCTTGGTGAAATTAAAGATAAGTGCAAAACTTCAGGTTATAGCATAACTACATGTAAGAAGTAGGAGTCTGGCCTGAAGGAACATAGATTTAGATTTAGACTAAGACGGGGCGCCTGGGTGGCTCAGTCGGTTAAGCGTCCAACTTCAGCTCAGGTCACGATCTTGCGGTCCGTGAGTTCGAGCCCCGCGTCGGGCTCTGGGCTGATGGCTCAGAGCCTGGAGCCTGCTTCCAATTCTGTGTCTCTCTCTCTCTGCCCCTCCCCCGTTCATGCTCTGTCTCTCTCTGTCTCAAAAATAAATAAACGTTAAAAAAAAAAAATTTCTATAGATTTAGACTAAGACAAACTTGAAAACCTGTGAATAATCCAGCCAAGAATGTTGCTGGGCACCTCATGTGCCAGGCTTCCAAAATCTAATGGCTGTGCTGTCCCACTACAAACTGACATATTTATAGTTCCAGAACATGGAAAGGTTTGATGGAGACCTTTCTCCAAAAACCAGACTGTCACTAATAAAACAAGAACATGGAAACTTCTCTGACATTGATGAGTGACCCAGGGCAAAGTTTATCTAAAGGTCACAACTTTAAGAAGAAACCTGAACCTCTCAATTCTGAAGGCCAGTAAGAAAAAATAGACTTACTGGGACTATGTCCATCTTTTTCCAATGAATTGTCCCTTTACAGAGGTATAACAACAAAAAATAAATAAGTGAATGAATGAATGAATGACTAGAATAGACAGATAGTAATGTGATAAGTCACATTTCCACCAAGGATAAAAGCTCTTTTATGTATCTGGTCTGATTATCAAAGAAGTCCTAAAAATGCTTTCTTATTCCTCGGAGACAAAATTAACTTAGCAATTGGAGAGCTGAAAGAAGAATCAAGAGTTCAAACTAATGTGAGACTTCCTTAACTCATTGTAGTAATTGGAGACACTCCCATTCTCTAAAGCTGGAGGCTCAGAGGCCTCAGAGGAGCTTGCTGTTATCAAATCAAGAGTCTTGGGCTTTGTTAAGAAGGAGGTCAGTCTTGACTAGGTCTCTCTGTGGCTTCTATGTTTGTTAAATGCTAGCTCCCCACAAATAAGTTTTTGTAATAAAAGAGAACACCGTTAGTAGCATTTCAGCATGAGTTCAACTTTGAGGTATTTTAGGATGTTTTGAAACTAGGTTTAAGTTGAGTTTTTCATTGTGGCAGTTTGGTTAGAATTGGGTAAAATCATGATAAAATAGGTTAGAATTGGTGGACATAGCAAGGCAAGGATTTTGTGTGTGTGGTGTGATTTTTTTTTTTTTTAATTTTGGCCATATTCTGCAGAACATTTGCATTTAAACAAAATTAAAACCTGAGCAAAACTCAAGTTGAACAAAGAGCCAGTGCTAACTCCAGGAGATCCACAGGATTAAAGACAACATATTAAAATTGTGATTTGAAAAAAAAAAAAAAATTAAAAAAAAAAAAAGGGGGGGCGTCTGGGTGGCTCAGTCGGTTGAGCGGCCGACTTCGGCTCAGGTCACGATCTCGCGGTCCATGAGTTCGAGACCCGCATCGGGCTCTGTGCTGACAGCTCGGAGCCTGGAGCCTGTTTCGTATTCTGTGTCTCCTTCTCTCTGACCCTCCCCCGTTCATGCTCTGTCTCTCTCTGTCTCAAAAATAAATAAACGTTAAAAAAAATTTTTATTTTTTTAAAAATTGTGATTTGAACACATTGATTTTTGGTGTATTAGCTCGTTTAACTACTACCTTAACACGTCAGCATGCATACCCAGGAAGTAGAGAAGGCTTGTGTTAACCACAACCTAACCAACTACACAGAGATAAGGAGTTATATTTTTCATTCCAAATCTGAAATGACTGAAACAGTTCATTTCATTTTATTCTTACTCATATTCCACTGGAGTCAGATATGAAGTACCATCTTCTCTTCTAAGAATGAAGTCTTCATGTTTCAGATGCTATCTAAACTATTGTAGGAATACAGGGTATGTAATTTCTCTAATTAATAGGTTTATTTAGTTTCTGGAACATCAAATGACTTACCATGGCTCCCAAAGTCCAAACAGAGCCAGTTATCAGTGTCCTTTCTTTCAATTTTTTTTTTAATTAAGGTGAAATTCACATTAAATAAAATAAAGCTTTTTTTTTTTTTTTTTTTTTTTGAGACAGAGAAAGAGAAGGGTAGGAGCAGAGGGAGAGATAGAACTTTAAGCAGGCTACATGCTCAGCACAGAGCCTAACACAGGGCTCAATTTCATGACCTAAGCCAAAACTGAGTTGGACATTTAACCAACTGAGCCACCCAGGGCCCCAAAAATAAAGCATTTCAAAGTAAACAACTCAGTAGTATTTAGTACATTTACAATGTTGTACAATCCCCACCTCTGTGTAGTTCCAAAACCTTTTCATCACCCCAAAAGGAAATCCCATACCCATTAAGCAGTTACTCTCTACTCCCTACTGCCCCCAGCCCCTGGCAACTACTAATCTTGCTTTTTTCTCTGAAGATTTGTCTATTTTGGATGTTTTATATAAATGGAATCATACAATTCCATATAAATATGTGAAGATTTTGTCTAGCTTCTTTTGCTTAGCTTAATATTTTTGAGGTTCATCCATGTTGTAGCAAAAATCAGTATTTCACTCCTTCTTGGAAGGAGTAAAATTCCTGCATAAAATTCCATTGTGTAGTTAATACATTTTGTTTATGCATCTGTCAGTTGGCGAACATTTGAATGTTTCATCTTTTGGCTTTTGTGAACAATGCTGCTTTGAACATGCCTGTACATGTATTTGTTCGAGTATCTGTTTTCAGTTCTATTCGGTATATACCTAGAAGGTGGAATTGCTGGTCAGATGGTAATTTATGTTTAACATTCTGAGGAATTGCCAAACTATTTGCCACAATGGCTAAACCATTCTACATTCTCAAGAGCAGTATCCAAGGATCCCAATTTTTCCATATCCTTGCCAAAACTTACTTTATTTTTTTTTTTACAGCCATTCTAGTAGGAGGAAAGCAGTATCTCATTGTGATTTGCATTTCCCTAATGAGTAAAAATGTGGAGCATCTTTTCATATACTTGTTTGCCATTTGTATCTTCTTTGGAGAAATACCTGTTCTAGTTCTTTACCCAATTTTTAATTGATTAGTTTGTCTTTTTGCGTTGATTATAAAAGTTCTTCATGTATTCTGGGAACTAGATCCTCATCAGATATATTATTTGCATATATTTTCTCCCATTCTCTAGGTTGTCTTTTCACTTATTGGTAATGTCCTTTGCACAAAATTTTTTTAATTTTGATGAAATTCAATTTATCTAAGTTTTCTTTTCTTGTGTATGCTGTTGGTATCCTATCTAAGAAATCATTGCCAAATCCAAGGTCATGATGCTTTACTCCTATGTTTTCTTTTAATATGATTTTAGCTATTATATTTAGGTCATTGATTCATTTAATTTTTCGTATATAGTGTGAGGTAGGGATCCAACTTCATTCTTTTGCATGCAGATATTCAGTTGTCCCTGTGCCATTTATTGAAGACACTGTTCTTTCCCCTATTGAATGGTCTTGGCACCCTTGTCAAAAATCAGTTTACCATAGATACATCAATTTATTTCTGGACTCTTAATTCTATTCCACTGATCTATATTTCTATCCTTATACTGGTCTTACACAGTTTTGATTACTGTAGCTTTGTAGTAAGTTTTTAAATTGGGAATTGAGAGCCCTCCAACTTTGTTCTTCTTTTTCAAATTGTTTTAACTCTTAGAGTCCGTTACATATGAATTTGAAGATTGACTTTTCCGTTTCTGAAAAAAAGAAAAAAGCCATCAGGATTTTGATAGGTATAACAGTGAATCTGTAGATTGTTTTGGGTAGTATTGCCATTTTACAATACTAAGTCTTCTGATCTGTCTTCCTTTAGATCTTAATGTGAGGCTCACTTTTTATATCTCAGGTGTTTGTACATTTTCACAATGAAGTAGCTATGACATGTAAGTATCTGGTAGAGATTCCACGCCCAATCACAAAGTAACCTATGTATTTCATAACTGAAGGAATTTGTTTTTAATTTTCTAAGTTTATTTATTTATTTTGAGGGAGAAAGAAAGAATACGAGCAGGGGAGGGACAGAGAGAGAGAATCCCAAGCAGGCTCCACACTGTCAGTGCGGAGCCCAATGCAGGGTTTGAACTCACAAACTGTGAGATCATGACCTGAGCCAAAACTAAGAGTCAGACACTTCTGACTGAGACACCCAGGTGCCCCTGGAGGAATTTTTATTACACAAATATCATTTGCATTTTCTTGCCTCAGAAGTGAAACCAGCATATCAGTGTCAAACTTGGAACTACTGTGATCTGTGCCAAACACCAGGTGCTCCTTACCCCACGGCTGCCCCTCCTCCCATATCTCCAGCCACACCTGAGGGCCAGGCCACTTGACAGTCCTGAAACAGGCCAGTCCCCCAAAGCCAGCAGTGGAGGCCAGGACCCTGTGCCCACAGCATGCCTCACTCCATGGGAAGGGCCTTTGTACCACAGCAATATGCAAGCCACCTCCAGTGCAAGGGTTTGAGGGTGAGAGTTTAAAAAGGTCTTGCTATGTCAGGTATCTTTGATGCTATTTAAGAATTCATGGATCTTTCAAGAAGTTCCTAGAATGAATACTAAAGTATTTGTAAGTTTTATCTTCCCAGGTAAGAGTTTTCTGGATTAATAAAGTTGTGTTGGTGAAGACCTAGAATAGTAAAATCATGTCAATTCTGACTCTAATGTAATAGACAACAGTAGTTATGTAGGCATAAATATCCCTAGAATACGGAATAATTTATCTGCATCCTAACTAGGTGCCTAAAAGAAAGCATCCTTTTTCATTTAACTATGTATAAAATTGTATGCTAATATCTGGAGATTCTTATTTGAATGAATTATAAAATAAGTAAAATATAGGCTCCAGGTTTTGGGTTATATAAAAACAGAACTGACTTTCTCCTTTGAATGAATTAAGAAATTTTACTTCTTCAGCAGCAAGAAACTAGAATCATGATTCAGTCGAAACACTTCTAAAGTAAAGGATTTCCCATGGCTCGGTTTCAGAACTGACTCAGCAATTCTCTCCTTTTCAAATAACTCTTTTCCAGGTTGTTTTGCCAGTTCTCAAAGACTAGCACATTTATCCTAGATTTCTAATGGACTTTTAATTTTAAAATAATTTTATCTTAAGGACATGTTTACTTGAAGACATTACTATTTTATTGGAGACACTCATTATATAATAGAACAGGGTTCAATGGGATGCAGATGAAATGAATATCATCAAAATCCTTACCAGAACTATTAAGTGAAAAATTTTAGGTATTTATCTGCAGCTCCTAACTTTCTATGTGGCTTGCTTTTTCTACTTTATGTGTAAAAGTTTGCTAGCGTTATTCTAATCAACTGAACTTTATTATTTTTAGGGTTCCTCCTACTCATCTTAATACTCAAGCAAAGGTTTCAGAAATTAGATTTAATTTAAAATATTATATAATACATGATTTTCTATTAATAACCCCACTTATCACATACTTTCAATACCCATACACAAATGTCAGATATTCCATTTTTGCCGTCATCATTTTAATGATAATGATCTTAAATATCTTTAAGAAACCTATCAGCACACTCACCATCAAATTTGCCAAATATTACCTGTAATGTAAAGAGGGCTCATTAAAATCTCTTAGTTTTTAAAATATTATAGGTCTCAATTGTTAATTCTAATTTAAGGAAACAATAAAACAATTTTCAGTAAGCAAGATCTGTGATGGAATAAGCTTGTGCCCTCTAAACTGATACGCTGCTCAAATTCAGGCTTATGCATAAACAGAGCAAATGGTAACCCTTTGAATATATTTTGAGGTACACTGAAAAATCTACAGGTCTCAAACACTTGTCTCCACTGGCTCATCTTCTAAAAGAAAACAGGCTCTAGAGTTAAACTACTTATGTTCAAACATTAATTTCTCCACTTGCATGAACTTGCGTAAGTGCTCAGTGTCTTGGTGCCTCCGTTTCCTCATCTGTAGAATGAGGACACTAACTGTATCTACCCCATGGGTTGTTATGAGGATTAAATAGTGAAATGCTTGGTACACAATAATCACTCAATAAATGTTAGCTGCTATTGTTACTACTACTAGCACTACTAGTATTAATGTTATTATTATAATAATTATTCTTTGGAATGAAGGCATTGTCTCAAAAAACTACCTCAATGAAAATCCTGTTTGGGGTAACAGATTAAGCCTTTAGAATCCATCAATTTTAGGTAAATTTATCAGATAATTTGACTGCCACCCCTGAGGGCCTAGTTCTAAGAAAGAAAGGGAAAGCCTAGAGGACGCACGTCAGGGTTGGGTACCACTTTTAATCACTCTCTCCTTGAAACAATTATCTTCCTTGACATTGTTCTCTCCTTTTATTTTTTTTATTTGTGTTTTCTATTTTTCCTTAATTTTTCCCTAACATAATTTTTCCTAAATATATCCTTAATATTTTTTTTCAATTTCTTTTTTAAGTTTTTATTTAAATTCCAGTTAGTTAACATACAGTGTAATATTAGTTTCAGGTGTACAATATAGTGATTCAGCAATTTCATACAGTACCCGGTACTCATCATAACAAGTGCACTCCTTAATCCCCATCACCTATTTAACCCATCCCCCCATCTACCTCCCTTCCGATAACCATCAGTTCTCTATAGTTAATTTAAGTCTGTTTTGTGGATTTTCCTTTCTCTTTTTCTCTTCCTTTGCTTATTTGTTTTGTTTCTTAAATTCCACACATGAATGAAATCATATGGTATTTGTCTTTCTGTGACAGATTTATTTCACATAGCATAATATTCTATCTCCATCTATGTCATTGCAAATGGTGTTCCCTCTTTTAAACTGTTTCCTCTTTCTCTAGCTTCTTTGAAGCCTCCTACTTTTGGCTCAGTCATTAAATATCGGTTATTTTTCAGAGTTCTCCCTTAGACTTTGCATTCACACTGTATTCTATATGGGTAAGGTCATCCACCTACAAAGCTTCAGTAAACGTAGGTCTTTTCCCTAAACTTCACACTGATATTTCTTTTTTTTTTTTTACTTTTTTTTAACGTTTACTCATTTTTGAAAGACAGAGACACAGTGTGAGCAGGGGAGGGGCAGACAGAGAGGGAGACACAGAATCCAAAGCAGGCTCCAGGCTCTGAGCTGTCAGCACAGAGCCAGACGTGGGGCTCGAATCCACACACTGTGAGATCATGACCTGAGCTGAAGTCAGATGCTCAACCGACTGAGCCACTCAGGCAACCCCACACTGATATTTCTAATCATCTACTGTAAATCTCTTGTTGGATATTCCAGAAGTATCTCATACTCAACATGACCAAAGTTAAATTTATCATCTCAATGCTCTTCTTCACAATATCTGAAAGAATCCACCTACTTGTCCAAATGAAACCTCTTTACAGTGGTTTTTTATCCCTTTTTCTACAACCATTTTTTATCTTTCTGAATGCAAATCTAAACCTTTCATACTCCTTTAATGATTTCACCATTTAATAGCTTCTTATTTGTTCTTAAAGTTCTAACTCCTTAAAATTGCTTACAATCTAGCTTCTGCTTACCTCTAGTTTTACTTCTGCCACTTCCATCTTGAATTCAGTGCTGCAATTTTCAATTTCCCCAAATGTTTTTCTTCTATCTTTCCTCCTAGATAACTTCTGCTTATCCTCCGTTTCCTCCAAAAGGCTTTTGGTCAACTTCCAAAGCTGAGCAAAGTACCCCTCCTGTGTTCTCCTCTAGTGCTCTGCAGTTTTCTTGCTTTATTGCAAACCCATTACAGTATACTGCTTTTCTCCCTTTTCAACTATTTCCTCAACTCCATCCTAAGCTCCTTGCAGTAATTGATCTATCTTGTTCACTCATACTGTTCCCAGAATCTATGACAATGACTGTCTCTCAATAAACGAGTCGAATGGGTGAGTGAGTAAATAAATGAAAGGAAAACCTTGGGCAAGCAGAGTAGGGAAATGATAGCAGAGCTTCCAGAATAAGACAAGAGAATGGAAACAGTGAAGGAAAATGATCAACATAAGCAAGAACATTACTTTTTTTTTTGTTACCAATGCTATTTTTTCCTTAACTCCTCCTTCTGTTCAAATTATTTCAAGTTTTTATTCCAGCCCTTCTTTCATTCATCCTCACTAGTGTCACCAGATTCAGGACCTATAACCTAGAGTATATTATCATACGTTTTGATTCCAGTCTTATGCTTTTCAATCTGTCCTGAGTAGATAAGTCTTCTAGTTAAATTTCTTGCACCTTGCTATTAAAAACCATGGAGTTTTGTTTTTTTCTTTATGAGAAAAAATTCTTAAAGGGTACCTCGATGGCTCAGTCGGTTAAGCGTCCAACTTTGGCTCAGGTCACAATCTCGCGGTTCATGGGTCCAAGCCCCACGTCAGGCTCTATGCTGACAGCTCAGAGCCTGGAGCCTGCTTCAGATTTTGTCTCCCTCTTTCTCTGCCCCTCCCCTGCTTGTGTTCTGTCTCTCTCTCTTTCTCTCAAAAAATGGATAAACATAAAACAAATTATTTAAGAGAATTATAAAATAGTCCTTGAAGAAGTATGTTAATTTCTTGTAGTTCTTATTTTTAGAAGAATTTTCCTAATTCTCTCCTGCTGTGATCTTATTCCTTACCCTCTTGATTGGCACTTACTGGACCAGACAACTGCTTATCATCACTTATTTAGTTTCTCTTTACGTAAGTAAAGATAATTAGAAGTTCACTTCCATAAATATTTATTGAGGTACTATTTATAAGCACTGCCCTTCTCAACTTCCTCATCTAATCTAAGTAAATCAACTGTTTCTTTCATATATCTTCATGTAGCTTATTTACCAAGTTCTCAAAATTTTTCTTTTTTATGAAACCTAATACATTCATAAGTGGTGTTTGCCTTCAATTTAAATTTGATCTTACTTGTTTTATTTTATATGAAAAATTATGACTCATTTATTCTTTTAATCATTTTTTTAGCCTCTTCATCGTCAATATTTTATCTCATATAGCTAAAAACATTGTTAATGAATCATGGAATAGGAAGTCCGACCCTTCTTTTCTCCACAGAGACACTAACTTAACAACAATATACGGACCAAAATACCTTTGTGAGAATTGCACAAACCAGTTAAGAAATTGCAATGCCCCAGGTGAGTGCAAAGCTAAGAACAAGCCAAGAAAAGCTGCATTAAAATGGGAAAGACTCTAAGCCAGCACAGCTTATTATGATCATCAGAAAACACCCAACTTGTAGCCTCTCACTGGAAGGAGAAGGAGAGTGAAGTGTGGAATGTATATCCAATGTTTCAACTTTTGAAGACTGCCCAAGGAACTGGTTTGTCTCATCTGACTTAGAGTGCTGTTAAAACCAGCATAGTTTGGGTGCCTTGGGGCCACGGAAAGTAAGTGAGAGCAAGGGTAACTTGCAGTGACACTAGAGAGCCTAAAATAATGCAGAGGCTGGCATAGCTCAGTGTGGTGGGGAGAAAGCATGCAACTCCCAGCTCATCCTCTGGGAAGAAGGGAAAAGAGTGTAGCATGCATGCAGCAGTTCAGTTTGTGGGGGAGGGTGATACGCAAAGGATCGGTTTCTGTCTCTTCTGACTTAGGGTACTTGAGCTGACACACTTTGGATGCTAAGAGGCCACTGAGATTAAAGGAGAGCAGTTGACTTGCTGCTGTAGCACCAGAGAGACTGCAGTGCTGCAGGCAAACACCAGAGGGAGTAAGATTATGGGCTCCTGAAAAAGAAACCTGCAAACCTCTGATTAGGAAGTTACATACACAGCCAAGAGAAATCACAAAACCCTCATATTCTGTAGCTGGGCTGTTTGGTGAATGTCTTCCTCTGTACAAAGCCATTCTATAAAGACTGGGAGATGTGGCTGTTTTTCCAAATGCATAAAACTCAGGAAAAAAATCACAAGGTACATGAAGAAACAGAGGAACATGATTCAATCACATTAACAAAATAAATCTCCAAAACCCAACCCCAAAGAAACAGACATCTATGAACTTCCTAACAGAGAATTCAAAGTAATTTTCTTGAAGCTAAATGAGCTGCAAGAGAATACAGATACACCACTATGCAAAATCAGGAGAACAATGCATGAACAAAATGAGAATATCAATAAAGACATAGAAATAATTAAAAAACAACCAAGCAGAAATTATGGAATGAAGAATAACTAATTTGAAAATTTCACTAGAGGGGTGCCGGGTGGCTCAGTTGGTTAAGCATCGGACTCTTGATTTCCGCTCAGGTTATGATCTCGCAGTTTGTGATATTGAGCCCCACTTCAGGCTCTGCACTTACTGCCTGGAGTTTGTTTGGCATTGTCTCTCTCCTTCTCTCTCTGCCCCTCCTCTGCTTGCTCTCTTTCTCTCAAAATAAATTTTAAAACTTTGAAAAAAAAATTTCAGTAGAAGCATTCAGTAGCAGACTAAATCAAGCAAAAGGAAGAACTTGAAGAAATATCATTTGAAATTATCAATTCAGAGGAACAAAGTGAAAATAAATGAAGACAAGTGAAGAAAGCCTAAGGAATTTATAGGGCAACATCAAGCAAACCAATATATGCATCATGAGACTTACAGAAGGAGAAAAGTGAAAGGGAGAGCTTATATGAAGAAATAATGGCTGTAAGCCTCCAAAGAGGCTTACATTAAGGCACATGACAAACTGCCAAAAGTTAAAGATAACTAAAAAATCTTGAAAGTAACGAGAGCAACTCATAATGTTTAAAGAAGTTTTTATACGATTATCAGTGGCTTTCTTAGCAAAAACTTTATGGGCCAGAAAGGAGTAGGATGATATATCCAAAGTCCTGAGAGGAGAAAAACAGCCAACCAAGACTACTGTTTCCAGCAAAACTGTCCTTCAGAAATTAAAGAGAAATAAGGACTTTTACAGATAAGCAAAATCTGAGGAGTTTATCACCACTAGACCTGCCTTACAAGGTCTTCGTTTCAGTTTGCAGTAAATTGAAATAAAAGGACAAATTGCAAATTGAAACAAAAGGATGCTAGACAGCAACACAAATGCATATTGAAATATAAAATTCACCAGCAAAGGTAAATATATAAACAAATACAAAAATCTGTAATATTGTAATGGTGGTATGTAAAGCACTTTTAATTTTGGTGTAGAGTTTAAAAGATAAAATCACAAAAACTATAAGACTATGTTAATGGATACACATTTGTATTTGTGATTTGTAACATCAATTAACATAAAGTATGAATGGGAAGACATAAAAGAGTAGAGTTTTTGTATATGACTGAAGTATTATCAGCGTGAAATAGATTGTTGTAACTCTAAGATGTTTTATGTAAGTTTCATAGAAACCACACACACACAAAATATAAAATATACACAGAAAGAAATGAGAAGAGAATCAAAAGTCTATACAAAAAAAATCAATGAAATACAAAGAAAAGCAGCAAGAGTAGAAAAGAGGGACAAAATAACCATAAGACAGACAAAATGTTTTCAATTGTGATAGTCAGTCCTTCCCTATCAGTACTAACTTTAAAAATAAATGGATTAAACTCCCCCATCAAAAGACGTAGGGTGGCTGAATGGATTTAAAAAATAAGATACAACTATATACTTTTTACAAGAGATTTACCTTATATATAAATATACACATAGGCAAAAAGTAAAAGTATGGAAAAAGTTATTCCATATAAATGGTAACCAAAAGAGAGCAGGAGTGGCCATACTTGTATCAGGCAAAATAGAGTTTAAGTCAAGAACTGTTATAAGAAACATTATATAATGATAAAAAGGTCAATTTCATACAATGAAAGATGTAACAATTATAAATATATAAGCACCTAACATTAGAGTACCCAGATATACAAAGCAAACATGGACAGAGTTGAAGCAAGAAATAGATAGTAACACAATAATAGTAGGATTCAATATTCTACTTTTAATAATGTATAGAATAACCAAACAGAAAATCAATAAGGGAACAGAGGACTTGAACATTATAAAATGATTTGACCTAATAGATACGTACAGAACACTGCACCCATCAACAGCAGAATACATATTCTTCTCATACATATTCAGAGAACATTCTCCAGGACAGATCAAATATTAGACCACACACAGACACAAAAAAAGCCTTAGCAATTTAAAACTTACAGGATGCAACAAAAGCAACAACACAGGGAAGTTTATAACATAAATGCCTATACTAAAAGAGAAGAAAGACCTCATTAGCAACTGAACTGTACATTTCAAAGAACTTGAAAAAAAAGAACTAAACCCCAAGTTAGAAGAAGGAAAAAAAATAATAAATATTAGAGCAGAAATAAATGAAATAAATGGGGCACCTGAGTGGCTCAGTCATTTAAGCATCCATCTCTTAATTTTGGCTCACTTCATCAGCTCATGGTTTGTGAGATTGAGCCAGTGTCATGCTCTTTGCTGACAGCATGGAGCATGCTTTGGATTCTCTCTCTCTGCTTCTTCCCCACTTGTGTTCTCTGTCTCTCACTTTCTCTCTCAATAAATAAACATTTTTTAAAAAAGAAGTAAATGAAATAGAGAATAGAAAAATAATAGAAGAAATTAACAAAACAGTTGTTTTTTTTTAAACATTAGTTAATTTGACAAACTCTTAGCCAAACTGAGAAAAAGAGAAAAGACTCATTTACTAAAATTAGAAATGAAAAACAAGACATTACAACTGATGCCACAAAAATAAAAAAACATTATGAGACTACTTTGAACAATTACATTCCAACTAATTGGATAACCTAGAAGAAATGGATAAATTTCTAGAAACATACAACCTACCAAAACTGAATCATGCAAAAACAGAAAATCCAAACAGACCTAATAACTAGTAAGGAGATTGAATCAGTAACCAAAAGCTTCCCAGCAAAAAGACCAGAACCAGATGACTTCACCGTAGAATTCTACCAAGCAATTAAACAAGAATTAATGCCAGTTCTTCTCAGATTCTTCCAAAATATTGAAAAAGAGGGGACACTTCTGAACTCATTTTCTGAAGCTGTCATTACCCTGAGCCAAAGATATTATGAGAAAACTACAAACCAGTATCTCTTCTGAACATAGATGCAAAAATCCTAGGCAAAACACTAGAAAACCAAATTCAACAGCACAGTAAAAGACTATACACTGTGAGCAAGTGAGGTTCATACTTGGGGTACAAGGATGATTCAACATACAAAAGTCAATCAACATACACCAAATTCATAGAACAAAGAGCAAAAACCACATGATCATTGATAGATGTAGAAAAAGCATTTGACAAAATTCAACATCCTTTCATGAGGAAAACACTCACCAGATAGGAATACAAGGAAATTACCTCAACATAATAAAAGCTATATATGAAAAGCCTGCAGGTACCATTATACTCAGCAGTAAAAAATTGAAAGCTTTTGCTTTAAGATCAAGAACAAGGACAGGTGCTGGGTGGCTCAGTTGGTTAGGCATCTGACTTCAGCTCAGGTCATGATCTAGTCTGTGAGTTCAGGCCTCACGTTGGGGCTCTATGCTGAAAGCTTAGAGCCTGGAGCCTGCTTTGGATTCTGTGTCTCCCTCTCTCTGTCCCTCCCCTGCTCACGCTGTTTCTGTATCTCAAAAATGAATGAACATTAAAAAAAAAAAATTCTTTTTTAAAAGAACAAGGCAGGAGTAGCTGCTTTCACCACTTCTATTCAATATGGTACTGGAAGTTCTAGCCAGAGCAGTTAGGGAAGAAAAGCAAATAAAGACATCCAAACTGGAAAGGAAGAAATAAAATGATCTCTGTTCACAAATGACACAATCTTATATGTAGAAAACCTGAATTATGCGTGTGTGTGTGTGTGCGCGCACACACACACACACACACACACACAACTGTTAGAATTAAAGAATTCAACAAAGTTCCAGTATACAAACTCAGAAATCCAAAATCAGTTGTGTTTCTATATGCTAACAATGAACAGCCCAAAAGGAATTAAGAAAACAACCCCATTTCAGTATCATCAATAAAGTAAAATACTTAGGAATAAACTAAACAAGGAAACAAAAGACATGTACACTGAAACTATAAAATATTGGTGAAGGAATTTTAAAAGACACAAATAAATGGAAAAACATCCATTACTCATGGTTTGGAAAACTTAATGTTGTTAAAATATCCATACTACCCAAAGCAATCTAATGATTCAGTGCAATTCCTATCAAAATTCCAATGACATTTTTGTCAGAAATAGAAAAAGCGTTCTTTCAGTGAAAAAATCTGGGGTGCCTGGGTGACTCAGTCAGTTATCACTTTAAAAAATAAAGAGAAGGGACGCCTGGGTGACTCGATCAAGTATCTGACTTCGGCTCAGGTCATGATCTTACAGTTCACGAGTTCAAGCCCCAAGTTGGGCTCTGTGCTGACAGCTCAGAGCCTGGAGCCTACTTTAGATTCTGTTTCTCCCTCTCTCTCTCTCTCTCTGTTCTTCCCCTGCTCATGCTCGCTTTCTCTCTCTCTCTCTCAAAAATAAACATTAAAAAATTTTTTTAATAAAAAAAAATTCACTGAAAAAAATCAAAAGATTTTTTAAAATTTATTTATTTGGGGGGGGGCACATGTGAGTAAGAAAGGGGCAGAGAGATAGAGAATCCCAAGCAGGCTCCGTGCTGTCAGCACAGAGCCCAACATGGGGCTCAATCTCACGAACCATAATACCATTACCTGAGCTGAAATCAAGAGTCCAGTGCTTAACTGACTGAGCCACCCAGGCAACCCAAAGGATTTTAAATAGCCAAAACAGTCTTGAGAAAAAACAAAGCTGCAGGCTTCACATTTTCTGATTTCAAAACATATTATAAAAATACATTAATCAAAATAGTGTGGTTCTGACATAAGACAACCATATAGACCAATGAAACAAAACAGCCCAGATATAAACTGTCATGTATATGGTCAAATGATCTTTTGCAAGGGTGCTAAAACTACACAACGGAAAAAAGGATAGTTTCTTCAATGAGCAGTGTTGGGAAAACTAGATGTCCTCTTGCAAAAAAAAAAAAATAGAGATTGACACTTAATCTTATACCATGTTCCAAAATTATCTCAAAATGGATTGAAGACTTAAGCATAAGACCTGAAACTATAAAATTAGAACACATAAGGGGGAAATCTTCATGATATTTTAATGGACAATCAGAGGACACAACACAAACACCAGCAACGAAAGCAAAAATAGGCAAATGGGACTACATTAAACATTAAAACTTCTTCACAGCAAAGTACACAATCAACAGAATGGAAAAGCAACCTATAAAATGGGACAAAATAGTTCTACACCATTTATCAGGACTTAATATCTGGAATATAGAAGGAATTCCTACAATTCAACAAAAACTACAAAAATCAATTAAAAAGTGAGCAAAGCATTTGAATATACATTTTTCCAAAGAAGATATGTAAATGCCCCATGCATGCGACAGGATGCTCAACATCACTAATCATAAGGGAAATGCAAATCAAAACTGCCACCATCAAAACAACAGAAATAAGTGTTGGTAAGGATGTGGAAAACTTGGAACCCTCGTGTACTATTAATAATGGGATGGTAAAACGGCACAACTACTATGAAAAACTTTAAGGAAATTCCTCAAAAATTAACAATAAAACTACCATATGATCCAGCAATCCCACTTCTGAGTATATATCAAAAAGAATTTAAAACAGTATCTCAAAGAAATATTTGCATATCCATGTCCATTGCAGCATTATTCATGATAGCTTCTAAAGCCTAAATATCCATCAGCAGATGAATGAATATATGCATACGGTGGAATATTACTCCGCCTTTAAAAAAAATCCTGTCATATTCTCCAACATGAATAAAACTTGATACATTATGCTAAATGAAGTAAGCCTGTCACAAAAGGCAAATACTGCATAACTCAACTTATCTGAGATAGCTAAAATAATCAAAATCCTAGAAACAGAAAATAGAATGGTGGTTGCCAGAGGCTGGAAGGAGGTGGGGCATTTGTTCCGTAGGTACAGAGTTTCAGTCACACAAGATGAAAAACCTTTCTCTCCCAAACTCCAAACTCCTTTTGTTGTTACATACTGGAATCACCACCTGATATTCTGCTGGCATCTCATCAGAAACCAAATTTAGTACCCTTCAAGTTGTCTCTTTGTTGCTATCTTAATGTCACTCCCACTTGGTGTCATAACCAAACTTGAAATCTCACCACAATATTTACCTCTCCTTCCCAAAGCACAGTCATAGAACTATTTGTTAATGACTCTTCTAAATATTATTTTTCCAATTCCCATTATATTAGTTCAGGCCTTCTTCGTCTATAGCCTCTAGGATCGTAATAGCGCACTTACTGCTCTTCCTTCCAATCTGCTATCAGTCAAGTATTACATTTTTATGTATCACTTCTCTATTAAAAATCTTGACTAACTCTCCATTTCCTACAGTACTAAGCCTCTTCAAATCCTGTCTGCAACTGAAATGACCAGCCTTATGCCTTATGGGGAGGATACTTCATCCTCTCCACCTCCAACCTCATTAAGTGTTGCCTCATTCTCTGAAAGTACTTTCAAATCTCAATTATTTTGTTCATTCTGTTTCAGATGTTGCTCACTTTTTCTTATTGTTTAAAGCTCAGTTGTCACCTCCTTGTGGAACGTTACCATGTGTACCATCAGAATTAGTTTTTCCTTTTTCTGCACTATCATACATAGTTTTTTGTTTTAACATTAAAACATAAGCATGTACTTGTTATTTTGTTTTTGGTGGGGTTTTTTTTTTCATTTTCCTTAAAATGCAGTCTGACTTCTGTGTTCATGCGACTGAGAAATAGGAATCTCATCTTACTTACCTCAGCATTACTGCCTAATGTTTCATAAAGTACCTTACATGGAGAGAGTATTCAATTTATATTTAGTAAATGAAGTAATATTTAGTAATGAAGTTGAAGGAAAGAAAGTCCCCTTAGTATGATATAGGAAAAAGCACACCAAACTAAAAATCTGGACATCTGGTCTTTTCATTTTTTTTTCATTTTTTTTTTTACATTTATTTATTTTTGAGACACAGAGAGAGACAAACCACAAGCAGGGGAAGGGCAAAGGGAGAATGAGACACGGAATCCAAAGCAGGCTCCAGGCTCTAAGCTGTCAGCACAGAGCCCCTCCCCACCCCCCCCCCCCCCCCCACAGAGCTCCAGCTCACAAACTGTGAGATCATACCTGAGCCAAAGTCAGATGCTTAACTAACTGAGCCACCCAGGCACCCCTGGTCTTTTCATTTTGATGTACTATCTATTTAGACATATACCATTGAGCTAATTTTTCAACCTTTCTATGGTAGAATTTGTAGTCCACAAGAAATCTTTATAGGTGTCACTCTTATGCTTATAAACTTCAAAGTGTTGGCTTACATGATAATGTTATGTAAATTGTTTCCAATTGGCTTATTTGGTAAAGTTCAAACTCCAAAGCCTAGCATTCAAGGGCCACCATGGTCTGGTTTTAGTTACTTTTCCAGCCTCAACCCCCTCTGGTCCCCATTAGGAATCCAGTGCTCTGCAATATTTATCTCTACATTTTTCTCTAATCATATTGTGTCCAGTCTCACCTTGGCTGCTGTATCACTTAGTCCTGGCAGGAGTCAAATGACACACTCAAACAAGATAATGGAGAATTTAATAAAGGAACTAGTTACAACAGAGTAGCCAGGGTTAAGGAAAAGCAAGATAAGTTGAAGAACTTAGGGGGCTAGCAACAGCACGAAATTGTTACTACCCTTAAGCCTCAAGGAGTCAGGGAAGGGAGCAATTGTCTAAAATAAGTCTTTGAGGCATGTCTCACAGAACTAATGGTTTTTATTAAAGGAACATAACCACTGCCAACCAGCAGACAGGAGGCCAAAGGAATAAATATCTTGTCTAAACTGTTTTTCTCTCTATTCTCCTGCTAATGCTTTCCATTGGCTGAACTCAAGCAGAAGCCACAGGTATAAGGATTCTATTGGTCCTATCCATAAACACTAGCCTATTGGGGCACACAGAGCAGGGTAGAGAAAAGTGGAGAGGGTTGTGTGAGAACAAAAGTAGCTGCTTTTTTCAAAATGTTCTTTCCAGCTGAATTTAAATCTATTTATCTCGGATGATAACTCTATTAAAATGTTAATGCAAGTATCTAACATTTATGAAAAACTTACCATGCTCCAGGCATTGTGGCACACAGATGGAGGAGGAGGGTGCAGTTTGAAGAGGAGGAAGGGACTAAGGGAAATAAGAGGCTGGAGAAGCTATCAAATCATGACCTCCAACTGGCCATATAGTTTTTGCAGATGAACCTCCTAATTGCCATGCTAATGGGACTTTAATGGACTTTATTGTAAAGGTCAATAAAGGAATTTAACATGGAATGACAAGATCGAATTTGAAATTTTGAAAGAACATTTACCACTATGTGAAGAATGGATTGATTCCGGGTGAGATCAGAAGCAGGAATCTGATGAGAGCTTGAATTAAAGCTGGAGCAATAGAAATAGAAAAAATAATACAGGATTTTTTGAAACACTAAGGAATCACAATTGACAGGATTGGGAACTACATGTGGCAGGTAAGGAAGTAAAAAATGACCCCCAATTTTTAACTTGGGCAATATGTGAATTACAAGATTTTATATTGATATGACCCATACTTTATCTTCATAGTCTTAACAAATAAGTATGTGTTTGCTAGTTGGACTGGAAGGAGAAGAGCAGTTGAGATAGATGTGTCAGAAGAAAATCATGCTGTGTACTAGAAATTAATTAAGTTTGCTGTTGCTAGTATATGTAAGAGCAAAGAGAGATGAAGTTGAAGAGAAAGGACAAATCATGAAAGGCCTAGAATTACTCTAGGTCATCTGAACTGTTACCCTACGGCAGTAGGAAGCTTTTTTTAAGTCTTTATTTTAATTCCAGTATAGTTAATATACAGTGTTTTATTAGTTTCAGATATACATGTAGGAAGATTTTTTGATGGTTAAAAATACAATTAAATGATGTTGAGAAATTTCCCTAGAACCCCAGACTTTGGACCGTGACTTTGGAAGATATTGGCTAGGTTTGGCTAAGAAAATAATTATTTCAAATTTAAAAGCATTTATTAAATATTTTTAAGCGATGTAAGATTATTGTCAAGACTCTGAATAATACAAAAAAGTAGGGAAAAAAATCAGTCTCATCCTACTACTTAAAGATAACTACTACTAACATATAATTATTTTATTTTCTTCCAGTATACACATTGGATTGTATATTAATTGGGTTGTATAGTAATTCACCGTTATAATTGTACTGTAATTTATACTTTTTTAAAAAAACTATAGCCCTTGTATCAGCAGAATTAGTTGTGAATTAACTCCTTTTTTAGGCCTATGGAAAGATGAGGACAATATCAAGTGCCCAATAAATTTAGAATAAACTATATAATTTCTGCTTATGTACAAAATACCTTAAGAACTATTTCTATTTTCACCAATGACACTGACTCTTCATATTTGCCTCTGTGATCACCTGTTCTAAGATTTTCTTTCTCAACTATACAAATTGACATCTACCACATGCCTAACGATCACATTGAGTAATGTCTACTTCTTACAAAAGATATTAGCCAAAATTTACTTTTTTTATTAGTCTGTCATTGAAATTAATAAATAGAATAGGTATTCTGGAAGTTGTAGCCTTATGTGCTCACACCTAATAATATGAGAAACAACACCATGTAGAGAAGATTCACTAAGGGAAATGTGGCTTTTATGAGCTGGTAAAACTCCTCTAGCTACAAAAATGACTCTGAACTTCTCTTGGTTCTTTTTCCCAGGGCATTATAGAGACTAGTTAGTTAATGCTTAGAAAAAGGCTTTAAAAGATACTTGTTAGACTCCACTTTTAGAGATATAATAGCTGTGATTTCTAAAGAAAAATTACTTCTTCTCTACCATTGTCTAAAGAATGTTTAACCTACTGAAGAAAACAATTCTAATTTTGCATTTTTTTAAATGTTTGTTTATTTTTGAGAAGGAGAGAGAGCACAAGCAGGGGAAGGGCAGAGAGAGAGGGAGACAGAGGACCCAAAGCAGGCTCTGCCCTGACAGCAGATAGCCTGATGCAGGGCTGGAACTCCCAAACCATGAGATCAATGACCTGAGCCGAAGTCAGATGCTTAACCGACTGAGCCACCCAGGCACCCCTAATTTCGCATTTTAATACTAGTGGCATTTATGAAAACATTCTAAATGGAAACTAACAAATATATATTTAAATTTATATATATATATATATATATATATGCACACATACATACATACACACATGTCGACCTCAAATGGCCCATGGACCTAGGGCGGTAAAGGAACTGAGAAAAAGAGACCACAGTGTAGCGAGGCACAGGAGACCCCGAGCCAACAGCCCGAGGTACTGAGGTTTATGGTACACTTTCATATATACATTTTCAGGAAAAACAGGTCAGCAATGATTAACAACAGAAGCTTAGCAAAGCATGTCAACAATGTACATCTGATTCAGCTATCATACATATCTTGCATACAAGAGCAGTCTTGCAGATACCTATGTTCCGATAAGAGTCTTCACAACAGAAGCAAAGACAAAGAAGGGAGTGAATGCACTGTGCTATATACAGCTGGCTTCCTTTCAGGAACATCCCTATCTGCGTACTAAAGAACAGACCACATTTCCCAAAGGCAATTCACTCAAGTCCTTTCAGGTTATTTTTAACCTTATGATCTCAAGTTTTCTCAGAGATCTTGGAGCCTGCATCAATATGCACCTATGGTCATTGTGGTGTTCTGTTTGCCACATACAACACACATACATACACATATATGTGCGCACACACACACATATACATACATATATTTATAACTCTGAAATTATATCCTGACAGCCTCTTACTTTGGGGAATAAGAGAATTCTCAGCTTTTTGGCTATTTAGGTTTAAAAAGGGGATCCTAGCAGCCTAACAAAGCAAGCTGGAGTTCAGAGACCCAAAAGGACACAAAGCCAGAAATCAAACAGCAGGACAAGAATGAACCAAGGAATTTCAAACCAAATAATATACAAGCTCTGAGGTTTGTATTCCTGAACCAGAATGACAGCAAAGCAAAGGGTAATTACTAATTGTGTAAGCAAAGAAGAGAAAGGTGATGAAACAGGGGTGCAGGAAAGGGAAAGATTGTATCTGAAAGCTGGTCTTTTGCCATAGTAGCTATAATCAGGACCTACAATTTTTAATGTATATACACCACTAGTACTGCTAGTAAGGGATCAACCTAAGGATCATGATTTGAGTCCTTTCTCAAGAGCCCCCAGTCCTTAGGAACACTACAGTGGAAAATTCCTGTTGATCATTTGCAGCCACCTCAACTCAAAAGACTTTACTTGCCTTTGTTGGGTGTGTTAACACTTGACTGATACTTATAGTTTTTTAAAAATGATTTTATCCTTTTTTCATGTTGCTTTACCTAACCTATTTTATCATTATATCTTCTAATACCATTTTTTTCATTTCATCTCTTTTTCGCCTGTACATTCAGCTAAGTTTATCTGTTTACTTTTAATATCTATTTAACTTATTTGTATGTGACAAATTAAAAAAAAAAAAAAGAGCCAAAGGAAGACAGCTATAAAGACAGTTTATACCTGATCATGGGAAATAAATTATTTTTCCTCCTTTTGGCCTTATAATTTTTCTATAGATAAACCTCCTGATCTAAAAATAACCTATAAGGGTTAATTATTTAGGTAGTACACTGAACAAAGCTAATTTTCTATTTCCCTGACTACTTGACCACAGGTAAAATATTTTTTTATTCTCCTTTTTCATTTCCCTACAGCATTGAGCCTTTTAACACTTTTAAACAAAAAGGTAAAGAGAAGAAAAACCCAGTTTCAGCTTATTATTAAAAAATGTGTGGGGGTGCCTGGGTAACTCAGTTGGTTAAGCGTCAGACTCTTGATTTTGACTCAGGTCATGATCTCACAGTTCATGAAATCAAGCCCCACATGGGTGTCCTCTGCACTGGGAGCACAGAGCCTGCTTAGGATTCTCTTCTCTTCTCTTCTCTCTCTCTCTCTCTCTCTCTCTCTCTCTCCCTCCCTCCCTCCCTCCTCTCCCCAGTGCATGTGCATGTATTCTCTCTCTCAAACTTAAAAAAAAATTTTTTTAATGTTTGCAACCATTTTTTTAAGTTTATTTATTTATTTGAGAAAGACAGAGATAGCACAAATGAGGGAGGGGCAGAGAGAGATGGAGAGAGAGAGAATCCCAAGCAAGCTCTGCACTGCCAGCATAGAGCCTGACATGGAGCTTAAACCCACAAAACCATGAGACCATAAGCCCACAAAACCGTGAGATCATGACCTGAGATGAAACCAAAAGTCAGATGCTTAACCAACTAAGCCACCCCGGTGCCCCTGCAATCATTTTTTTAAATAGACAGTTCTAGTAAACAGAACATTGGAATTACTGACCAGAATAATGTTTGAAATTACATGTAGTGTTTATCTCTCAGCCCATATTCTTTGTCAAGCTGTATAGTCTAGTGATTAAAATCAAGCCTTTAGGAACTCATTCAACAAAAATGTTCTACATGACCACTGTGTGCACAGCATCCTTGAGCTTTGACATTAAGACACGTTTTCCTTTCTCAAAGAGCTGAAAATCTAGTTAAGAAAATAGACTTGTATATAAATAAGTATAATTACTGTGAGATATGAGATATGTAGTTAATATAGTAGGTAATGAGAATCCTAAGAGCATTTAATAGTGCCTCAGTGCAGGAAGAAAACATGGAATGGTTATGTGTTGCTTCACAAAGGAAAGACTATTGAAAAAGTTTTTTTTTTTTAAATAATTTCAAACTTCAGAAAAGTTGCCAAAATAGTACAAAGAATTCTTGTATATCTTTCACCCAAAGTCTCCCAATGTTAGCATTTTGCCATATTTGCTTTATCATTTCTCTCTATATGTTAATTTTTTTTTTTCTGGAATTGCTTGTGAGTAAATTACAAGCATGATGCCTCTTTATCCCTAATACTTCAAATATATATTTCCTTTATAAATTAAAAAAGGAGAAAAGAAAGAAAAAAAAATTCTCTTACATAACCACAGTGCAATTATCAAAATCAGGAAATGAACCTTGCCACAATGCTGTTATGTAATCTTATTCAAATTACATTTTGCAAATTTTTCTAATAATGTTCTTGATAGCAAAAGGAAAAAAACATTTTCTTCTTCTGATCTGGGATCCAATCCAGAATCATGCATTACTTTTAGCTACTATGTGCCTTTAGGCTCCTTTATCTGGAGCAATTCCTCTTTTTTTTTTTTTTTTTTTTCCCATGACCTTAACATTTTTCAAGAGTATAGGTCATTATTTTGTAAAATGTTCCTCAAATTTAGACTTTTTGGATGTTTCTTGATGGTCTGATTCAGATTAAGCATTTTTGATAGAAATAGCTTATATGTGATGTTGTACCCTTCTCCATGCACCATATCAAGAGGTTCATGATATCATTTTGTTCCATTACTGGTAATATTAATTTTGATCACTTGGTTAAGATGCTGTCTTCCAGGTTTTTCCACTACAAAACTACTATTTTACTTTGTAGTTAGTAGAATATTGTGGGGTTATATAGTGAAACTATATAAGTTCATTGTTTTTCTTCAGATTTTTACCTTCAGTTTTACTATCCATTGATGATTTTAACCTGAACCAATTCTTGCTATGATAGTTGCCAAGTGTTGATTTTCTAATTTCAAAATTTCTTCATTTATCAGTTGGCATTCTGTTGTAAGAAAAAATTTTATTTCATTATTTCTTTATTTATATTAGTGTTTGTTCATAGAATCTTATTTTTATTTTATTAAAGGGGTTATGTAATCTGTTACTATCCTAATCTACTTTGATGCTTAAATTGTCCCAGTTTTGGCCAAAGAGCGTCTCTTCCAGTTGACTGCAAGATCCTTTTGACATGTTCCATCATTATTTGATTACTTCCTTACTGAAGAGAGTTGTGAAGGAAGAATAATAATTTCTTAGGAAAACAAGATAAGAGAAAATGCATTCTAGGCAGAACAAACATCATATGCTAAGGCAGGAAAATATGAAATAGTATGGTATATTCCAATATCTGCAATATCATCAATTTCCTAATGAAGTAGTGAATGAATGATGAGACTGAAAAGGAAGCCAGGAAGCACTTTGTATACTATTCTAAGGAATTTGATTTTATCCTGTGGGTGATAGTGAACCATAGATACAGATTAAAGAGCAAACATTTCCCTGTTTCATAATCTTGATGCATAGAAATCCCAGGAGTATTTTCTTTTAATATTTCTTATATTGTCCTAGAAATTAACACAATCCTTTCAGCCATGTTTTCTAGATTTTGTCAGAAATGCTATGAGGCTCATTATCTTGGATAAATAAGTAGAAAGATGTTTAAGACTATTAAATTGAAAAAAGTATGAGAGATTATTTTCAGATATACAAAATGCTATATCATTTTAAGCCTATGAACTCTACCATCACCAGTGCTTCCTTGGGCTTTGAACTTGATCTCTGTTAATTTGAGAGAGAGAGATATATGAAAGAGTAAATGCTTACATATCTAAACCTCAAATTCCTCAAATTACCAAAGGTCCTAGCTATTTAACCTGAACAAACTATCATTTTCACTCTTTAGGTTTCCTAGGAAAGATATTTATTATTTTAGGTGGTTTGCTTCTCTGAAAGCTCCAGAAAGTAGAAAAATAATGAATTCAAGCTGCAAGTACTATGATAAATAAAGGCAGTGTTATTAATAGGGCAGAACAAATCTATTCCTTGAGATTTTCTGTATATCCAAAGAATGAATAATGATTTATACTTTAGGCAGTTTGGGGAACTCTCTTGTTTTTGTCTTGAGGGATAAAGTTTCCTCTTGAAGTTTTTAATTTAATCAAGAAGAACCTTCATAAATACCTTTTTTCTGTTATATTTTATCATTTGAAAACATCTTTTCATCATTTACTTCTAATTTAAAGAAGTATTTTCAAACCAGGATGAAACATTGTATATTAAGAATTGTCAGATTAAAAATAATGCATTTGAAGTGGGAAAAATAATTTCATTGGTATAAAATTGGTATAGCTTCATTTCAAGATAGCCATGCTATAAGAAAACGGTTACTGCTACATGACAAAGATCTTGAGTTACTCTACTCAGTAGAAAGGAATCCATTTGTACTTTCTGTGCCATTTTGAAGGCCTCATACATCATAGACATTGCAATTAGTATTTAAACATATCTTTGATGATGGCAATCCTGAATGAACCCATACTGTTTTTACACTGTCTGTGTTATGTAGTCTTGCTGCATAGAAGACAGGAAATCCCAGTGACGTTTTGAGGACTTTTACTTTCAAAGTCAACCCCATGACTGGACTTATGCACTAGAAAATATAAGAGAGACGAGTTAAGTTTCACTTATAGAAACCTAGATTTATAAGGGAAACCTCAAGGTGGTCAATCTTTGCCAATTTAGAATTGCTTTAATCTTATAAGTCTACTTGAGAAAATTAAGCCCATTGCAGAAGAATGCTATCAATTTAGATGTCATAGTAATTCAACCTGTTATTCTCTGCTCAGTTCAGATAGCTACTAGTGGAGGGGATGTCTAGATTTCATTTCCCTATCCTTGCCCCACTCCCATATAAAGATCCCATATCCTACAGCACTTAGTAGTTTATTTTTGTCAAAATAGCCATGCTGCCTACCAATTATCAGTGATAACCATACATTTATAAGTTAAATAGATATTCCCTTGAACACTATAATCTTCTCTATAGGACACGTATTTTTGCATGTTAGTTTTGTAGCATACATGAGTTGAATGGAGCTGATCCCCTCACAGATTCTCTTTGTGACCACTGGTATTTATTTGTAATGTAGCTATCAGAATATATTTGTGGCTATGAAATATTTTATTTTTGTTTTATAGGAAAAACTCTATCCAAAATTTCTCTCAATTTTTGGATATTTTCTTTATCCAAAATTCAAGCTGCCTTTTATTTTAAGCTTCTTACTTTAACAAAAAATTATTCTTTCCTTCCTTTCCTACTTCTGCCGAACTGGATTTTATGGACCATTCAATGAAATTTGGCTACCAGACTATATAACCCATCTGGCCTTCAAGAGATAAAAGTACATACTTTTTTTTCTTCCATCAGATTTCTGTGCTGGGCTCAGAATCAAGAAGAGTATCAGAATGTGGAGGAAAGCAGTTCTTGATTCTTTTTCCTGTGTGATTTAGTTCTTCAATGGCCCAGGACAAATATAACTGCTTTGGGATTGTAACTTGCAAAATAAGAGAAGTCAGAGATAACTATTCTTAAATTTTCTGAAGCTTTCACTTTGAAGTTTCTTGCAAGTCACTGCTGTCAACATCAGAAAATAGTTAAAATTGTGTTTCTTTAAAAAATGGAAACAAACCACAAATTTAGTAACATACAGGGTATACCTTCAAGGAGTTTACAGTTGACTAATGTAACTAAGACAAATGTTTAAATGTCTATAAGATGGAGAGTTATAGGTACCCTTAAAAAATATACAAATAAGATACAAAATTATTTTAAAGATTTTGGGAGAGATTTTTTAGGCTGGTAGATATCTACACTGCCATTTTCAATTAAAGAGAGACAGAAAACTACCAATCTCTGTAGTTAGAGTGGTTTCCTACCTTCCTGCTCTTTTTTTTTTTTTTTTTTTTTTACCATCTTTCATTTCTGCTGAGCTATAATGTTCCTCATGGCAGAGTGTATATCACTCTATGTATCCCAATTCCCTAACATACCTGGCTCATAAAATGCATTCAATAAATATTTGTTGAATGGGTGTGTATATCACTGATAATCAAACTAACTTTCTAATAAGAAAAATTCTATTACAAAGCATATGCAAGAAATAAACTGTACAGTTTTCTCTTCAGAAACTAAACATTTTAAAAGGATAACTTTTATAAGGTTAGACACAATTTGCACCGTATAGAAAGTAAAATATATTTTAGAAAATATCAGACTTGAGACCTATAAACCTGAATAAAAAACAGAAACACCTAGCTCTGTCCTCTTCTCCAATTACACTGGTTGTGACAATATGCTTTTATGATATGTAATTGCAAGGTTGAGACTTCAGTGAAAATGACTAATAAATTTATGTTTCTGTTGTAAGTAAATGATAAATCATATCATACATTATCCTTTGTTAGTGTTCACCTACTTAAATTTTGAGTAGAAAATGTTATTCATGTTTAGTACTAAATCTCTAAGGTCCTTCAAGCTTTGAAAATTTTGTAATTTTATGATTACCCATGGGAGAGAAATGTCATAAGTATAAGCATCTATATAGGTCTTTTTCTTTGAGTACTTGTACAATATCATATCTTAGAATGGAAACTCTTTGAGGCAGTACCTTTAAGTTAATTCAGTGAAGACGTCTGAAGCAGCTTCTGGGGTTGGGGTAGGAGTATTAAACTTAATAAATTACAATGAGTAGAAACTTACTACTAAGGAATATATACAGTCATTATAAAGTAGATTAAAGAAATAAAAGCTTATTTGTCTTGAATATCAAAAGCCTGAAGGTAGATAGTTCAGGGCTTGTTCAGCAGCTCAATATTGTCATCAGAGATGCAGGCTCTTTTTTCTTCTCAGGTTTCCATTCTTACTGTGTGCGTTTCCATCCGCATGGTTAAAAAATGGCTATGCCAAGTCCCAGTATCTGGCCATGTTCCAAGCAGAAAGAAGAAAGAAGGGCAAAAGCTTTCTCCTCTTAAAGCTTTATCTCTTTATCTTTTTATTCACCATAGGAAGCCTGCCCCCAGCTTTCAACATCTTACTGACCAGAATTATGTCATATGGTCACTCTCAGCTGCAGAGTGGCTAAGGAAGAATGGAGTTGTAGATAGCAGACAGGATAGCCAAGCAACTGTGTTTGTAGCTACTCCTTTTCTGTTTACCGTCTGGGCTATATACCGTTAGGGTTCTAAAGAAAGGCCAAGCTATTTATGCATGAAGATATAGTGATCTAAGAAGTCCCTTTTTGTCATTAAATGATTCATTGATTTAACAAATATTTATTTTTATTGTTGAGTATGTCCCAAATACTCTTCTAGATATTGGAGATAACAACAGTTAACAAAAAAGGCAATGGAAATTACGTTCTACATAGATAAAGCTATAAAAAAATAAATATAAGTGTATATATGATACAAATTATAGATATGTGGATATGAATATATATATGTGTGTGTATATATACACACACACGAGGAAAAGTAAAGTGGGGTAAAAAGAATAGAAAGTGATGGTAGGTAATATTCTATATAGGGCATTTCACAAAGGCCTCTCTGATGACCTGAAATAAACAAAGGATGGATGGAGCCATAATATCTGCGGAAGAATGTCCAAGTAGACAAAACAGCAAGTGCAAAGACCCTGAGGAAAGATGTATTTTACATTCTCAAGGACAAGCAAGGAATCACTATGGCTACAGCACAGTGATCAAGAGAGGAAATGACAGGAGTTGAAGACAGTGGAGGGCCATAATATGTTGGGCTCCATAGGCCATAGCAAAGATTTTATTCTGAGTGAAATGGAAAGTTGTTGGAGAGTTATGAGCAGAGATTAGCACCATCCAATTTAAAATGTAAAATGATAACTATAACTACTGTGTGGAGAATACATTATAGCGGAACAAGGATAGAAGCAGGGAGGCCAGTTAGGGGGCTATTCAATTTCCCAGGAAATAAGTGATGGTTTCAACTATTGTAGTAATTATGGCAATGGTAAGTAATGGTCAGATTCTAGATATATTTCAACAGTAGTTTAGATTTGGTTCTGATGAAAAGGTTTGGGATTAGTAACTGGAAGAATGGAGTTCCTATTTTCTGAGATGGAAATAGCAAGAGAATAAGACATTGTAAGGATAAAATAGAAGGGTGGGTAATCAAGAGTTTCATTTTGGACATGTTAGCTTTGAATTGCCTGTTACACATCCAAGTGCATGTTGGATGATTTACACTCTTATCCACCAGCTGTTTGGATGACATATAAATCTAGAGTTGAAGGTAGAGGTTAGGATTGGAGATATAAATGAGGAGTTTTAGTGTGTAGGTGATATTAATGCCATGAAGGGGAGTGAATAAGGAGTGAGTAGCTAAAAAATAATCTTTTTCTGTGACTTTTCTGAAAATAGAAAATTTCCTATGAAATCCTAAATAAATTTGAATTTGAGTATTTCATTTTACTAACTAGCTCATTAATTAATTCAGTGTTTGCTGTGTGGTTAAGGACATAGACTCTGAAGCCAGACTTCCTGGGTTTGAATTCTGGCTCTGCTTGTTGCTAGGTCTGTGATTTAGGCCAAGATATGTAAACCTCTTTATCCTCATCTGTAAATAAAGATAATAATGGCTCCCCATAAGATTGTTGTGAAGATTAATTAGAACAGTGCCACAATGCATAGTAAGCACTCAAAAGGATTATGCAGTAACATCATTAAATTTCACCAAGTTTTGACAAATAATGTAACATTGCTGACTTGATTTAATGTTCCACCAAAGCAGGCTATATTTTGGAAGCAGGAGAAAATTTCTCACCTTGTAATCTTCATTTACAGACATGAAAATGAGAACTGATGATACTTATAAGACATTTCCACTTTTTAATCAGTGTTTCAGCATCATAGTCTTAGTTAATTATCTTCCTGTTTAGGTCACAGTGCTGTCGATATCACCAAGGTGGCTAGAAGACACCGCATGTCTCCTTTTCCTCTAACATCTATGGACAAAGCCTTTATCACAGTCCTGGAGATGACTCCGGTGCTTGGGACAGAAATCATCAACTACCGAGGTACTGTTATATTCGCCCATTGCCTTTTCTTTTCATTTTTTTCCAAGTAAGATTCATATAATGTTAATACATGGTTTTCCTGAAAGAGAAAGGTTATTAACCATTATCACAATTACTATCATCATTCTTTTTGCTTTTTTGCTTCTTATTTCTCGTCAACTCTAAGATCAATATTAATTGTATACAGAGTAAAGCACCCATAAAACTTCCTTTTCATTAAAAAAGAAGGAAAACAATCAACTATGTTTACCCTGTTTGTCAAAATACCAATACTCTAAATTAAAGAAACAGTTATCAGCACTGAGTGAGGAAAATAGTTAACTTTGAGTCTGCCTGATGTCCTTCTGTCAGAAATGAGAGATAATAAATGTGTCTCCTAACCATGTTTTCTTCTGTGGAAAACATCTTTTTAAATGTAAAGTATAAAAAATATATTAATTTATTCATGGATCACTGAACAACCAGTCTGACCTCAGTTTTTCTGCTTCATCCATCTTCTCATTTTCAATGAGAGCATATAAGCTCTTAGTTTAATAGCACATAGAGACTAGCCTGTGAAAAGACAATGAAAAGGTAGTATTCCCCAGTGTTTTCAGTTTTTAATCAACCATTTCCCTTTCTAAATATTCAGATAGAAGTTTTAGTGCAATTTGAATTAAATACAGCTTCTTAATTGTTTTTTTTATGCAGATAAACACAAAAGGATTGATTTTACAAATAAACGACTTCATTCATAGATCATAAAATATTCAAACTTCAATGAACATTAGAGAGCATCTATATAAACACCATAATTTTTCTGCAAGGAAACTCAGATTCAGACCAGCAGAAAAGGAATAGGACTAAAGTTCAAGACTTAAATTCATCTTTTTACTACATGATAGTGCTCTTCTTTCAGTATTAAAATATAAAAAATAATGATAGAAAACATTAAAAATTCTGTTTAAATTAAAAGGTCTGTGGAGCACCTACCTCACTTGGGAGAGCATGTGACTCTTGATCCCAGGGTTATTAGTTCAAACCCCATGTGGGGTGTAGAGAGTACTTCAATAAATAAAACTTTTTTTAAAAAGGTCAGCTTTTCCGGGCACCTGGGTGGCTCAGTCGGTTAAGCGTCTGACTTCGGCTCAGGTCATGATTTCACGGTTTGTGGTTCGAGCCCCACATCAGGCTCTGTGCTGACAGCTCAGAGCCTGGAGCCTGCTTCAGATCCTGTGTTTCCCTCTCTCTCTCCCCCCCCCCCCCCCGCTCATGATCTGTCTCACTCTCTCTCTCAAAAATAAATAAACATTAAAAATATTTAATAAAAAGAATGGTCAGGGTTTTTTTTTTTCAGTAATCTCTACACCACACGTGGGGCTCAAACTCATGACCCTGAGATCAAGAGTCACATGCTCTTTCAACTGAGCCAACCAGATAAGAAACGAAACAGGTAAACATAGGGAAAGGAAAAGAGAGAGAGAGAGATAAGGAGACAAACCATAAGAGACTCTTAACTATAGAGAACAAACTGAGGGTTGATGGAAAGAGGTGGATGGGGGAATGGGCCAAATGGGTGAGGGATATTAAGGAAGGCACTTGTGATGAGCATTGGGTGTTATATGTAAGTGATGAATCACTAAATTCTACACTTGCAAACAATTTTACCGTATATTTTTACTAACTAGAATTTAAATAAAAACTTGAGGAAAAAGGGTTAAAACTAGTGAAATACTGAGTGCCCAATTCTATCTCCTTGGTCCTTGACCCTACTTCAACAAAAGTTGTTTTTATATAGTTATAATCTTTGACTTTCATTCTTTTAAATATGTGTATACCATCAGGCCGAGACCTTTTCTTTTATTTCTGTTTTACTCATTAAAGGAAGTAAAGACTTAAAAACTGTCTAGAGTGCAAAATTAACAACTAGCTGTATGATTTCAGAAATCAATTTTAGTGAAATAGGTTTCTTTATATTATTAAAAGCAAAATATTCAGATATTTTTATATCAACATCAAGACATTTTCAGAAAATGTAAATATAAACTTAAGCTGGAAAAAAGTTTAATACTTTACCTATTATAAAAATAAGTTAACTATCACTGGCTTGTTATAATTTTAGGAGAGTTTCCCTTAACATCACTCCTTAGGATAATCTCACTGTGTATGCCAAATCACATTTAAACAAATTCTAGTCATTCTAAGGAGAAAACAGAACTGAAAATGACCCATTTTTATTTTTCTTTTAGGAAAAAAAATGCTGTTGCATGGATTCTCTTTCCCTTCATGTGCTTGTTTCCTCTTCATTTATACATTAAATCAGTTGTCACTCATAAGGAAGCAGACTCTTCATGGATGGTTAACTTCCTTGTCAAGTGTTTCCAACCATGATGATAAAAAATAATAGGGAGGTTTGCATTCAACCTTTGAGTTGGATCAAACTCAATTTTTAATGCAAAAGAGCATTGTAATTAAACTTCCTAGGCATTTTAGTTAGGTGTTTAAACAACAATACTATATATAGAAACATATTCAGTTTGTTCAACATATATTTACTAAACATCTGCTAAATGTCAGGTACTATGTTAGGTCCTGGATATACAAAGATAAATAAAACAAAACTCCTGCCCCATGGATCTCACTGTAGTATAGGAGAGAGACAGATAAATAATGTGGTACTTGTCTCTTTTATTTGCTCTTACAGGCTTGCCTTCCCTTTTCAATTCCTTAAATATAAACGTTCTTTGGAGTTTTTGTCTTTGACCCTTTTCAGATCTTACACATTTACCTAGGATAACCTGATGAGTGTCACTATTATGCGATTTCTAGGTCTAGATCACTTCCCAGAGCTTGCCTGACCTCCAGACTCATACATCAAATGAATACCTGCTGCTCATAAATATAATATGACCAATACTAAACTTATTTTCTTTACCCCCACATGTTTCTTCTACATCATCTGGAATCCATCCCTTGTTCTCCATCCCCACTGCTGTTGATTTAGATTAGGTCTTTATTATTAACGTCCAAGGTTATTGTAATTGATTCGCCTAACCCAGTTAGCATCCTTCCAATCCAGTCTCCAATTTGATGCTAAAGTACAGACATACCTCAGAGATATTGCAGGTGTTCCAGACCACTACAAAATAAAGTGAATATTGTAATAAAGCAAGAAAGTAAAATGAATTTTTCAATTTTCCATTGTATATAAAAAATTGTCTATGCTATATGAATTCTATTAAATGTGCAATAGCATGTCAAATGTACATGCATTTTTTTAAGTTTTTATTTAAAATTTAGTTAACATATAGTATAATATTGGTTTCAGGAGTACAGTTTGGTGATTTGTCACTTACATATAATACCCAGTGCTCATCTCAACCAGTGCCCTCCTTGATATCCATCACCCATCTAGCCCGTACCCCCGCCCACCTTCCCTCAAGAAACCCTCAATTTCTTATCTGTACTTAAGAGTCTTTTATGGTTTGCCTCCCTCTTTTCCCACTGCCCTATGTTCATCTATTTTGTTTTTTAAATTCCACATATGAATGAAATCATATGGTATTTGTCATTTTCTGACTTACTTATTTCACTTAACATAATACATTGTATCTCCATGCACATCATTGCAAATGGCAAGATTTCATTCTTTTTGATGGCTGAGTAATATTCCTCTGTGTGTGTGTTTCCACAATTTGGCTATTATTGATAATGCTGCTATAAACATCAGGGTACATGTGCTCCTTCGAATCAGTATATTTATATCCTTTGGGTAAATACCTAGTAATGTAATTTCTGTGTCATTGGGTAGTTCTATTTTTGACCTTTTTTTGAAGTTTATTTATTTATTTTGATAGAGAGCATGAGGAGGGAAGGGGCAGAGAGAGAAAAAGAGAGAAGATTCCAAGCAGGCTCCACACTCTCAGCACAAAGCGCAACACAGGGCTTGAACCCATGAACCATAAGATCATGACCTGAGCCGAAATCAAGAGTTGGAAACTTAACCAACTGAGCCACCCAGGCGCCCCCTATTTTTAACTTTTTGAGGAACCTCCATGCTGTTTTCCAAAGTGGTTGCATCACTTTGCATTCCTACCAACAGTGTAAGAGGGTTCCCCTTTCTCCACATCCTTGCCAACATCTGTTGTTTCCTGTGTTGTTAATTTTAGCCATTCTGACAGGTGTGAGTTGGTATCTTATCATGGTCTTGATTTGTATTTCCCTGATGATGAGTGATGTTGAGCATTTTTTCATGTGTCCGTTAGCCATTGGTATGTCTTCTTTGGAAAAATGTCTATTCATATCTTCTTCCCATTTCTTAACCGGATTATTTGTTTCTTGGGTGTTCAGTTTGATAAGTTCTTTATAAATATTGGATAGTTACCCTTCATCAGATCTATCATTTGCAAATATCTTCTCCCATTCAGTTGGTTGCCTTTTAGTTTTGTTGATTATTTCCTTCGCTGTGCAAAACTTTTTATCTTGATGAAGTCCCAATAGTTCATGTTTGCTTTTGTTTCCCTTGCCTCCAGAAACATGTCTAGTAAGAAGTTGTTGCAGCCAATGTCAAAGAGGTTGTTGTCTGTGTTCTCCTCTAGGATTTTGATTGTTTCCCATCTCACATTTAGGTATTTCATCCATTTTGGAGGAATGTGCATACCTTAAATAAAAAATACTGCCTGGGGGGCACCTGGGTGGCTCAGTTGATTAAGCATTCGACTTCATCTCAGGTCATGATCTCGCAGTTCACAACTTCGAGCCCCACATTGGGCTCTGTGTTGACAGCTCAGAGCCTGGAGCCTGCTTCAGATTCTGTATCTCTCTCTCTCTCTCTCTCTCTCTCTCTCTCTCTCTCTCTCTTCCCCTCCTCTGCTCATGCTCTGTCTCTCTCTCTCTCTCATAAATAAATAAATATTTAAAAAATTTTTTAATACTGCTGGGGTGCCTGGATGTCTCAGTCCTTTGAGTGTCCAACTCTTGATTCTGTTCATGTCATGATCGTAGGGTCATGGGACTGAACCCCACATAAGATTCTCTCTCTCTATCTATCTCTATCTCTGTCTCTATCTCTCTCTCTGCCCGTTTCTCCTTCTGCCCCTCTCCCCTGCTCATGTTGTCTCTCTCTCAATTTAAAATCAACTTTCTCTCTCTCTCAATTTAAAAAAAATACTGCTGAAGTATGCTAATCATCATCTGAGCTTTCAGCAAGTCATAATCTTTTTGCTGGTAGAGGGTCTCATCTTGATGTTGATGGGTACTGACTGATCAGGATGGTGGTTGCTGAAGGTTATGGTGGCTGTGGCAATTTCTTAAAATAAGACAACAATGAAGTTTTTTGCATCAATGGATTCTTCCTTTCATGAACAATTTGGCTGTAGCGTATGATGCTCTTTGATAGCATTTTTCCCACAGTAGAATTTCTTTCAAAACTGGAGTCAATCCTCTCAAATGTTGCACTGCTTTATCAACTAAGTTTAGGTAATATTCTAAATCTTTTGTTGTCATTTCAACAACATTCACAGCATCTTCACCAGGAGTAGACTCCATCTCAGAAAAGCACTTTCTTTGCTCATGTATAAGAAGCATTCCTCATCAGTTAAAGTTTTATCTTAAGATCTCAACAAATCAGTCTCATTTCCAGACTCCACTTCTGATTCTAGTTCTGCTATTTCCACCACATCTGCAGTTACTTCTTCCACTGAAGTCTCAAACCCCTCAAAGTCATCCGTGAGGTTTGGAATCAACTTCTTCCAAACTCCTGTTAATGTTAATACTTTGACCTTTTCCCATGAATCACAAATGTTATTAATGGTATTAAGAATGACAAATCCTTTCCAGAAGGTTTTCAATTAACTTTGCCCAAATCCATCAGAGGAATCATTATCTATGGCAGCTATAACCTTATAAAATGTGTTTCTTAAATAATAAGACTTGAACATCAAAATTACCCCTTGATCCATGGGCTGAAGAATGGATGTTGTGTTAGCAGTCCCTAAAACAACATTAATCTCATTATACATCTCCATAAGAGCTCTTGGGTGACCAGGTACATTGTCAGTGAGCAGTAATATTTGAAAGGAATCTTTTTTTTCTGAACAGTAGCTCATAACAATGGGCTTAAAATATTCATATTATGCCATGTTATAAACCACTGTGCTGTCATCCAGGCTTTGTTGTTCCATTAATAGAGCACAGGCAGAGTAGATTTAGCATAATTCTTAACGGACGTAGGATTTTTGTAATGCTTACTGAGCATTGGCCTCAACTTAAAGTCACCAGCTGCATTATTCCCTGACAAAAGAGTCGACCTGTCCTTTGAAACTTTGAAGCCAGACATTGACCTCTCTCCTCTCTAACTATGAAAGTCCTAGATGGCATCTCCTTCCAATAGAAGGCTGTTTAGTCTACATTGAAAATATGTTGTTAGGTGCAGCCACCTTCATGAATTATCTTAGCTAGGTCTTCTGGAGAACTTGCTGCAGCTTCTACATCAGCACTTGCCGCCTTACCTTGCACTTTCATGTTGTAGAGATGGCTTCTTTCTTTAAACCTCATTAGCTGACCTTTGCTAGCTTAAACTTTCCTTCTGCAGCTTCCTCATCTCTCTCAGTGTTACAGATGTGAAAAGAGTTAGGGCCTTGCTCTGGATTAGGTTTGAACCTAAGGGAATGTTGTAGCTGATTTGATCTTCTATCCAGAACCTTCATAGTTCATTTTTATTTCAGGTAGATGCATCTCTAACTATTGAATTTCATCCACTGATCACTGAGTAGGAAAAGTATGGGGACTAGGGCAGGGGAGACTGAAAGGCCTCCACAATTCTCTGAAATCCTAAATATTTTGCTTGTGAAAATTCTCCTACACCTACAATTATAGAAGCCCATAGAGGAGAGCCCATGATTCCTAAGAAATGTTCAGAACCGTTGAATCTGTGAAGCAATTTGAAACTGTAACATCTCTAAAAAAATTTTTTTTATGTCTGAGAAGATTCAACAATAATTCCAGAAAACTAAGGATAAATCATATACAGAAATGCTGGAAGTGATTGCTGTCAAGGTCAAAGACATAGGGTAACTCTATGAAGGAATTTTAGAGTATAATACATGAAATACTTATAATGTTATAGAAAGAAGGTAATTTGGAAATCAAGTAGTCTCTCTTACTTTAAAGATAAGGGAAATTAAGACCAAAGAAGTATAATAATGTTCTTAAAGTTGGACACATAGTTATGTTTGAAACCTAGGATAACCTAGGATTCTTGACTCGTAGTCTGCTGTTCATTCCACTATAGCATACTACATCTCAAATCAATATGAAAATTATTCTTCTAAAATAAGTGCCTACATGTGCATTTATGTGCAAAGTATTGTTCATTTGTTTTAACCTTTTTGGACTACAGATGAATTTTCTGTTGTCTGTGGCCTATTCTTTAACATATCTACTATTTTCAGTTCCTATCTGCAAGCAAGGCCTTTAAAGAGCAAGTGCTCCACTGATTATAAATACCTTCCTTTGGTTTCTTGGCATACCTGGTGTAACAATGGATGATAGTATTTGTAAGACTACCACATATGATTCATCCTCTTTGCTTGTAAAATGCATGGCGTTTGGAGCGCCTGGGTGGCTCAGTCGGTTATGCATCCAACTTTGGGTCAGGTCATGATCTCACAGTTCATGAATTCCAGCCCTGCATCAGGCTCTGTGCTGACAGCTCAGAACCTAGAGCCTGCTTCAGATTCTGTGCTCCTTCTCTCTCTGCCCCAGATTCTGTGCTCCTTCTCTCTCTGCACCCCCCTCTCAAAAATAAATCGACATTTAAGAAAAAAAAATTTTAATAAAATAGAAGGAATGATGTGAATAAATTACAACTTTACATTTGCTACAGTACCAGCCCCTTACTGTAAAGCAGATTTAAATATTCTGGCATCATTCCTTGTAATTCCCAATCTCTTTCACTTAATGATGGAAAAACTTGAGCTTTCAAGAGAAAGAATTCTGCTTTCTTAGGAGCATTATTTTAGATTACATTACCTAGACATTCTTATTTAAAATTACATTACCAAAGATTTTAGCATCTCTGACTTGGGTTCTTTGTTTTTCCATAAAGGACTTAAGCAATTCTAGTCAAGGAACCTGTAAGCTTTTCTGCTGGAACTAGTTTGAGACAGTAAAGTATCTTTTTTATAATGCTGACCACAGCAGAGGGACTGCTCCCTGTCTCTAACATAGTAATTAGATAACTGCATATCTTCAGGCAGTGATCTAACGCTGAAATTCACTGCCCTCTTGAAGAAATTCAGAAGCCCCTAATTCCAAGTGGTAGGAGGTTCTCACCAAAGTGGTTCAGACATCATGCTAGGAATTCATTAATTCCTCCTGACCGTTCAGAGGCTGTCAGAAAATAAGGAAAAAGGAAGCAAGATATACTGCAAGTAGCTTTGCCATCAAACATACTCTGTACCTTGCTTTGCTTTTTAAGTAGCTGAGAGACCTTGGGCAAGCTACATAACCTTTCAGAATCTTATTTCCCTCATACATAAAAATAGAAATAATATCCACCCAATAAGGTCATTGTGGTGTCCTGTTAAAGGAAAGAATATGTATAAATCATCTAGTTTTCACTAAGCTGTCATATTTGCAATTTAGTAACTGATTTTCTTCCCTTCCTTCTACGTGTTGGAATTCTAAAATCATAGCCTTAGGATAAGCACATTGTAAATTACGAAGTCAAAGCTAGAATTCCTTGGTTCAGCTGCAGTTGTTGATCCACGTTAACAATCTCTGGATCCCTATGCATTTTGTTGTAACTTGTTTTATATTTTCCACTCACCCAGGTCTTTCAGGCCTGTGCTTCCTACCTAATTAGAAAATTAAACAGTAGTTTTCACTGCTTTTCTGCTAATTTCTGGTTGAGCTTTATAAAATTAAAGCAAAGAATTGAGATAGTTATATTTTTAAAAGTTTGAGAAAGATATATTTTTATTACCCAAATTACTACCTCATTTCTACCTCCACCTAGTAAGGTCTTCACCTAGGATGATCCTGTTTACCTGCAGATATCTTTCTGGGAATTGGTCTGTGCTGGCATTTGCTGTAGGTTTTTCCATTAATGTGGCTGCTTGAATTCATTCATAATTCCTTTCGGTTTGTCTCATCTTTTTAGACTCTTTAGTCCATAAACTTCATTACACTTCTAAAATGTGTACATCTCATTAAATCCTTCTATTTATGCTTCTGATTGCATCATTCCCTTTATACTTCTCCCTGCATTCCTCAAATATGAACATCCTTATCTATGTATTTGTGAAGTGTGTGTGCATATATGTGTTTATACGCACGTAAGCACAACATCCCGAGAATATGCTCTTTTTCATATCCAAAGATTATGATTATATTACCCATCTGTTCTCTGTATTTGTGCGTTCAGGTACTATTTTCTTCCAATATTGTGGGTATAACACACATGGGCTGTTATCACAGTAGTCACAAGGCCCCTTTGTTTGGGGGAGTTATTTTTGTGGTTATATAATTGAGTAAAATTAACTCCCATAGGAATAAGACCTATAACATTGGCCTAATTATCCCTATGTTGCAACCAGGTAGACTTATCTTCCTATTTCATACTTTCTTCTATGCATACCATCATATATTTCCATACATGTATCCTCTTTTTTAAAATAAAGCGTATCATAAATATATCTCATTTTAGCAATTTCGATAGAAAATAATGTATATTTAATCAAAAAAGTAAGGAGTTTTAATGATGTTTAAGTTAATTTATGCAGCTCTATTGAATATATCTGAGGTTAAAACAAGATAAAGTCTTTAAATATGATTCTTAGTTTTCCATTCTTTATGGACACCTCATTATCCTTTCACATTTTAAGTATGTATGTATGCTTTGACATAATTTACTTATCAGTCTTTATGTAAGTAAGTATGTATGCTTTATTTGACATAATTTACTTATCAGTCTTTTTATTCAGTATCTATTTTGAAGTGCCATAGTCTATGTTAAAACCGTAAAGTTATGACTGGTGCAGCCACTCTGGAAAACACTGTGGAGGTTCCTCAAAAAATATTAACTACCCTCCAACCTAGCAATAGCACTACTAGGAATTTATCCAAAGGATCCTGGAGTGCTGATTCATAGGGGCACATGTACCCCAGTGTTTATAGCAGTGCTTTCAACAATAGCCAAATTATGGAAAGAGCCTAAATGTCCATCAACTGATGAATGGATAAAGAAGATGTGGTTTATATATACAATGGAATACTACTTGGCAATGAGAAAGAATGAAATCATGCCATTTGCAGCAACATGGATGGAACTGGAAGATGTTATGCTAAGTCAAATAAGTCAGTCAGAGAAAGACAGATATCATATGTTTTCACTCATATGTGGATCCTGAGAAACTTAACAGAAGACCATGGGGGAGGGGAAGGAGAAAAAATAGTTAACAAACAGGGAGGGAGGGAGGCAAACCATGAGACTCTTAAATACAGAGAACAAACTGATGGTGGATGGGGGGGGATGAGGGAGAGGGGGAAATGGCTGATGGGCATTGAGGAAGGAACTTGTTGGGATGACCACTGGGTGTTGTGTGTAAACGATGAACCACGGGAATCTACCCCCAAAACCAAGAGCATATTTTACACACTGTATGTTAGCCATTTGATAATAAATTATATTAAAAAAAAAGAAAATGGTATATTCCAAAAAAAAAAAAACCATTATGATTCAGAATACAAGCAATGGCAAAATGTTTCCATTAAAATGGAATAAAATTAGAATTTTTTAATGTTTATTTATTTTTGAGAGAGAGAAAGAGAGCCAAAGTCAGATATTTAACTGACTGAGCCACCCAGACACCCCAAGCCACCAGTAATTTTTGAAAGTCAATATCATAGTTGGTAATTTTATTATTTATTTCTTCTTGCATTCCATCTAGGAGCTTTATTTTATCATGTATTTTTTTCTTTTTATAAAATACTTCTTGCATATTTTGCCTTTCTTTTTTTAATGAATTTTTCTTTAAATGTTTATTATGAGGGAAAGAACACACAGGAGCGCATGCCAGTGGGGGAGGGGCAGAGAGAGAGAGAGAGAGAGAGAGAGAGAGAGAGAGAATCCCAAGCAGGCTCCATGCTTAGCATGGAGCCTGAGGCAGGTCTGGATCTCACAACAATGAGATCATGACCTGAGCCAAAATCAAGAGTGGGACACTTAACCAAGTGAGCCATCCAGGCACCCCCTTTTTTTTAATAACCATGGCAATATCCTGATAGAGGACCAATGTTGAAAAAATTAGAAATAATTTTTAGTATAGTAGGATATGTATATCCTACTATATAGTATAGTTTTGAACTATATAGTATAGTTCAAAATTATGGAAATTAGAGTAAAAAAATTCTTTTTTCCTGTGGAGCACTTGACAATTTCTAGGACAGTGATTGAGAAATTACCAATAAAGAAAAGTTTAAATAGTTCAAACTATACAAAAAACATTTTGTTTATTTACTTGTACCAAATCCTAACCATCAAATTCACCCCTTGGACTTAAGTGCTACCCATTTACCAGTGACACCCTATTTATTTGACCTGGGTGTGGCAAAGTTTCCATGATTAAGTACTAAAAGAAGTGAGCACTTACTCTCAACTGAAACATTTTCTGTGACCTTAAGAACATTTTATATATATTTTTTAAGTACTTCTCCTAAACTTTTTTATTTTAGTCAAGTTAAATGCTTTTTACAGTTACACAGTTGTTATTTTTAAAACTTAATATTTTACATATAGAAATGAATATAGGTGACACAGATGTGGGTTATCATACTCACTAATAAAATAGATATCATGAAACCACAATACAACTTAAGAATTAATTTGTTACCAATTGCATTGCATCTTTTTTTATTGCTAAATCATGACAATCATTTCTGGTAATCGTAACACTTGCATTTATTCCAAATTCTGTAACTTTGCACAAAGCTTATTTTTATTTTATGACATAAGAACCACAACGTAATATTTGTCCTTACTCATTGCTTTGGCAGGTAATGAGCATCCCTAGATGAAAAAATACAAATACACAACATAATGCCCCTTTGAACAAGCTATATATTTTTAAAGCATAGAGATTTTCATTGTACTACTCCATAACCATGACTTCTGGAGTAACTAGAGAGTAATTAATGTACTTGTTTTCATCATAGGGATATTCACCTCTCAATCATTCACTCTTTTTCAGTTTATACATGAAACTTTCACATAAATGAAGACTATAATGCATAAATGAGATCTATAGTGTACCAAAATGTTGTCTAGTCTTTCAAATATATAGTGAATATATGGAGAATAAATTATATTGGGATAGCTTGGAGGGGATCCACCATGTTAAATATTTAGTATCTGTTAAATAATCAAGAACCCTTCTGTACATATGCTTTACTTCATTTTAAGGTTTTTTTTTTAATGCTGTAACAACTCAAATCTTCATATGCTTCACCTTTCCTCTTAATCCCTAGCCTTAACTAATATCTAATATTGTTCCTACCAATAAAAATAAGGTAAAAACAGAGAGGGAGGCAAACCATAAAAGACTCTTAAATACAGAGAACAAACTGAAGGTTGCTGGAGGGGTATTGGGTGGAGAGAGGGGAAAATGAGTGATGGGCATTAAGGAGGGCACTTGTTGGGATGCGCACTGGATGTTATGTGTAAGTGATGAATCCCTGAATTCTCCTGAAGCCATTACTACACTATATGTTAACTAACTTGGATTTAAATAAAAATTTAAAAATAAATAAATAAATAATATTGTTCCTACCAACAGTCATTTGGCCTGAGTAAGCATATGGTATCAAACCTGCCTTCTCAACTGTTTTGGTGACTACAATGGATAGCCATTAAGTCAAAAGTATCCTTCAGTAGCCTCTCACTAGATTGGATGGGATGGTGGTTTTTAAATGTTGCAGTATCAGTGCTGTCACAATGAACTTAAGTAAGCTTTTGAGGAATTTATAATCAATAGCAAACTGATTTATATCCATGTTTTACAAGAGGAAGTCTTAGACAATATATTTTCTTTTCAGCCTTCTGTTATCTGCCACATTCTTCCTATACTCCTGATTCATAAAACTGATAGTTTTATGATATGAATCATGATCTTTATGATAAGTTCTATGAATATGATAGATCTTAGCCAAAGTGAGGACAAGGAATCAATTTCCCAGACCACTGAACTCAGAGTTTCCCCTTGACTTCCTCCACAGCCTTCTTAGAACTAACAACACAGTGAACTTTACAGCTGTGAAATCATTTCAATAAGTGACTTTGAAAAATTAAGATGCTTTTCCTTCTTATATCCAAAAGTCATTTGGGTATCCTAACATCTTAATTTAGACACCTAAATTTAGACATCTAAATTTAGATTTATATATATATATAAATTTATATATAAATTTATATATATATATATACACATATATATATACATATATATGTGTGTGTGTGTGTATGTGTATATATATATATATATATATATATATATATATATATATATATAAAATCTGGGCCAGAATAAATGTCCATCCAAACAAATTAAATATACTACTTTTACCATTTAGATAATACATTTGGATTCAATGCTTACAAATCATACTCAACTTTATAAATAGCTCTCTGTTTTGATTTCCTTCTATATATGTCCATTGTCAACCATTTGAATCTGTAAAGACTCTTTCTGAAGATATTTTTAGGCCAGTCATCCCGTGTAAAAAAGCTAGCACTCCAAAGAGTAGAGAATTTGTTAATGACTACTATTATTTGGGAAGCTGACTTGTACATAAGTATCTTGCTGACTACATAAAAATTCTATCACCTTATAACCAAGCATACTACACAAAACAGTGTAAATCATCAACTAATCTTCTCCATTCCTTTCTTCTTATCAACCTCTTGATTACTTAATTGTATATATGGACAAGGGTTCCCAGTGATACATAGCCCTACCTTTAAAATTTTTGATCTCCACAGAATCTAGAAATTTGCATTTGTTATCATCTTCATCTTTATCAAATTTTATATGTTCTTTATTATATAGAACTTAGAGAATACTGTGTGGGGGGAATGGTAGAACAGAATGGATATTATGTCCTCCGATTCTGAATATACAGGACCATAACTTCTTGGCACACCACCTAACTTTCTACAACTGAAATGCTCACTGCAGATTGTGAAGGTTGTAAACTCCCACCACCAAATATTCCTAAGAAAGCATATTAGTTATATTAATTATATATTGGGGAAACTGTTTTGCTTATTATAAATGGAGTTCTCATTGGACTGGAGAGAATGGGAAAAAGGAATTTTGCTCAGGTCTTCCTGAAATCGTATATTTTGCACAGCTTCAGCTGCTCACTGTGGCTTCTTTACCAAATGATAAACTTAAAACAGTCATAATACCTACTTGAGAAGTTACTCCTGCCTGGTTCCAATTCAAGTTTGAAGGCTGAGACTCCTTTTCTAACATCACAAGCCCAAAGTTTATTCAACATTAATACTTGGGCTCCACCTATGGGCAAAGAGAAGGGACGATTTAACATGTAGGTAAGTGTATGTAAGAATATCCCATGTGATTTGCAGCACTACTGTATACTCTTTAAGTTCCCAAATAGATCATCTGGTCACATAATGAGTGAAGTCTAATATTGACTGATTGAAAAAGCTATCAATTATTTAGTCCTGAACCCTCCTGAGAGATGTGGATAGAGTTTCTTTTGTAGCTGAGAGGTGTATCTGATATATATTCCTTCTGTTCTCTCGTATCTTCTGCCAGCTGGTAGCCTAGACCATTTTTCAATCAACTGCCTGTTCTTCTCCCAATCCTTTCCCTTGCCCTAGGTTTTTAGACAAAAATTTGAGGTAATGCATGTTTTTCTCTTTGAAGAAATTTAATCTCTGTTGTTAATTTGATACCAACTCCAAAATCAGAACAAATCCAGTAGGGATCGAATTTACCTTAATTAAAGATAGTAACCTCTGTATTTAGCATGAGTCCAAAATAAAAAGATGGTTAATTATATATGTTATTATACCCTTAACTAAATATGAAGCAGTTCTTTCTTTCCAGATGAAATGTTTTATTTTTCTTTCCATGATTCTTGAAGGTCTCTAAAGACCAGATGGTATATGTATGCTACAAATAGTGACTTTTCTTGGCTCTTCTAAATATAGTTACATGTTCAAATGAGGTAAATATTCTTATTTTTAAAAACATCTATTATCCTTGCCCTTTATTGAGATATAACTCATATGTTATATAATTCACCCACTTAAAGTATATAGTTCAAGGGTTTTTAGTATATTCATAGATAGGTACAACCATCACCACAGTCAATTTTAGAACACTTTCATCATGTCAAAAAGAACCCCATCCTCGTTAGCTTCCTCCTCTTCCCTTGTCACCCCCATCCAGCCCTAAGCAACTACTAGTCTACTTGCTACTATAGGTTTACCTATTCTGAACATTTTATATAATGGGATCATATAATATGTGGTCTTTTGTAACTGGGTTCTTCTACTTAGTATTTTCAAGATCTATCCATGTTGTAGTATGTATCAGTACTTCATTCCTTTTTTTATTGTAGTAAAAAACATTAACATAAAATTTACCATCTTAACCATTATTAATTGTATAATTCTGTGACGTTAGGTATATTCACACTGTTGTGAAACATATCTCCAGAACTTTTTCATACTGGATACCTAAGCCTCTACACCCATTAAATCACTCTACTTTTCCCCCTCATCTCAGCCCCTGGTAACCACCATTCTACTTTCTGTTTCTAAGAATTTGACTACTTTATACCTCATATAAGTGGAATAATGTAGTTGTCTTTTTGTGGCTGATTTATTTTACTTTGCATAATGTCTTCAAGGTCAGTCCATGTTGTATCATGTCACAGTGTATAGAGATATACACCACATTTTGTTTATCCATTCATCCATTGATGGACATTCGGGCTGCTTCTACCTCTTGACTGTTATGAATATTGCTACTATGAATATGGGTGTGAAAATATCTCTTTGAGACCCTGCTTTAAATTCTTTTGGATACATACTCAGAAGGAGAATTGATGGATCATAAAGTAGTTCTATTTTTAATTTTTTGAGAAACATTCTTATGGTTTTCCATGGTGGTTGCACTATTTTACAATCCTACCAAGAGTATATGAGGGTTCCAATTTCTCCACATTCTCATCAACACTTGTTATTTTGGGGTTTTTTTTTATAGTAGCCATCCTAATAGGTGTGAGGTGATATCTCATTCTGGTTTTGATTTGCATTTCTCTGATGATTAGTGATGTTTAGCATCTTTTCATATGCTTGCTGACTATTTGTATACCATTCTTGGGGAAACATCTCAAGTTTTTTGCCCATTTTTAGTTGGGTTACTTGATCTTTTTGTTGCTGAGTTATAAGAGTTCTTTATATATTCAGGACATTAGCCATTTATCAGATTTGCAAATATATTCTTCCATTCCATCAATTACCTTTTCACTGTGTTGATTATGTCTTTTAACGCACGGAAGTTTTTTTTCCGATATAATCTTTTTTTAAGTTTTTTATTTTAATTCTAGTATAGTTAACATAGAGTATTATGTTAGTTTCAGGTATACAATATAGTGATTCAACAGTGCCATGTATTATGCAGTGCTCATCCTGGTAAGTGTACTCTTTAATCCCCATCACCTATTTCACCCATCCCCCCATCTACCTCCCCTCTGGTGACCTTCAGTTTGTTCTCTATAGTTAAGAGTCTGTTTCCTGGTTTGTCTCTCTTTTTTTTCCCCTTTGTTCATTTGTTTTGTTGCTTAAATTCCACATATGAGTGAAATCACATATTATTTGTCTTTTTCCAACTGACTTATTTCACTTAGCATTACACTCTCTAGCTCCATCCATATTGTTGAAAATGGCAATATGTCATTCTTTTTATGGCTGAATAATATTCCATTGTATGTATGTATACACACACACACACACACACACACACACATATATATATATATACCACATCTTCTTTATCCGTTCATCATTCAGTGGACATGTGAGCTGCTTCCATAATTTGGCTATTATAAATAATGCTGCAATACACATAGGGGTGCATGTATCCCTTGGAAATAGTTTTTGTATTTTGGGGGGTAAATACCCAGTAGTGATGCACAAAAGTTTTTAAGTTTGATGTAACTCCATTTGTCTATGTTTGCTTTAGTTGCCTATGCCTTTGGTGTCATACTCAAGAAATCATTGCCAAAACCAAGAAATAGACTCTTAACTATAGAGAACAAACTGATAGTTACCAGAAGGGAAGTGGGCGGGGGGAATGGGTTAAATAGGTGAAAGGGAGGGGTGCCTGGGTGGCTCAGTTGGTTAAGCGTCCACCTTTGGCTCAGGTCATGATCTCACAGTTCGAGATCGAGTTCGTGAGTTCGAGCCCCGCATCGGGCTCTGTGCTGACCAATCAGAGCCTGCAGCCTGCTTCGAATTCTATGTCTCCCTCTCCCTCTCTGCCCCTCCCCAACTTGCACTCTGTGTGTCTCTCTCTCAAAAATAAATGAACATTAAAAAAATTATAAAAAATAAAATTTTAAAAATTAGGTGAAAGGGTCGACTTGTCATGAGCTCCAGGTGATGAATGGGTTGAATCACTATACTGTACACTTGAAACTAATATTAACACTGTATGTTAACTGACTGGAATTTAAATAAAAGCTTCTTAAAAATGTGAGGCCCACTTAGATTGTTGGGAGAAATGTTTCAATATAAAATCAGAAAATGTTTGAAAAATATAAAACATTTTATGTATTCATCACCATTATTAAAAAAACCATTGCCAAACCCAATGTCATAAAGCTTTTCGTCCATCTTTTCTTCTAAGAGTGATATAGTTTTAGGTTTTATATGTAGTTCTTTAATCCATTTTGAGTTAATTTTTATATATAGTGGAAGATAAGGGTCTGTTCTATTCCATTTGAATTAGTTAAGGCTCTCCAGAGAAACAAAACTGATAGGATATATATATTTATATATACATATACATATATACATATATATACATATACATATATGTGTGTGTGTGTATATATGGGGGGGGAGGGAGAGGGATTTATTATGAGGAATTGGCTCACATGATTATGGATGCTGAGAAGTCTCAGGATATGCCATCTGCAAGCTGGAGACCCAGGAGAACCGGTTATTTTGTAACTGGAAGTTTATACTTCTTAATCTCCTTGTACTATCTTTGAATATTAACTATTACCTTTACTGAGCTATTCATAATCCCAGCAAAGTCATTCTCTTAGAATCTGAGCTAGTATATAACTTACATTTTCATGAACTACCCTAGGCCAGATTAGTTCCAGGCAAGGAGCCACCCCAGGAAGTTTATTGTGATCCTGTCAAATGCCATGGGGCTCACCATCAGGTTCATTTGGTAGTTTATAATGTATAAGTGAATACAAACTAGACTCTCTGGTTTCACCACTTCCTTGGTCTTACTAAATATAGGTCAGTAGCTTCAGGATATGTCCAGAATAGCTACAACCTTCTAGGAATATCTGAAGCTAAAAATGGCTAAGAATTTTCCCCTTCCAATTCATCTATCACCTCCCTAAAAGGAAAGAGTTAATATCACTGTCACTGTAGATCAGAATACAAAATGAAAAATCTCTCTATACTTATTTCTAGATCCTGGGATCTGGAAATCAGAGGCCCTACAAAGCCAAAAACAAAAAACAAAGACACCCATTCAGCTCTGGAAGCAATGGAGTTTTCTAAATTATACAAACATCTCCTGTAAATCAAGTCCTGTATTACTTACAGTCTCTAGGGACAAGCTTGATGTGTTCCCTTCCCCTCTTCTTCCATTTCCACTTCCTATTATTCCTTTGCTTCTTTGAAATAATAAGAACGATTCTGATTAGAAGATTTAAGGAATTGGTCATGACTCTTGAAACTCTTATTTTTGTTGGCACTGGTTCAAATTCCTAAGCTCTAGCTAAAAATGATTATTATCCACAGTGGTTTGAGTAGTCATTTCACAAGACAGTTTACTGTCCCTCTGCTTAGAGTCAATAATTTTTTAGGTTAATAAAGCCAAAATCAAAGGCTAAAATTCCTTTTCTTTACTTTTCTTAAGAAAAAGAAAAACTTGCTTAATGTAAAAACAGCATATGATCATTGTAGAAAACTTGGAAATTTTCAGAAAAGTATAGCAAAGGGAATAAAAATCATACATAATTCTAAACATACTAAAATAACAAATGCATTACATTTTCATATATGCCTTTCTCTTTTTCTATTGACATGTACACATCTATGTTAACAGAGTTAAGATTATATACTACATGTATAGTTCTGCATGTGTTTTAAACATATGTCATAAAAATTTTCCTGGTCAGTGAATATTCTTCATAAATATTACTTTAGTTTGCATAATATTTTATCATAAAAATAGACCATTGTGTATTTAAATTTCTATATTATTGACCTTTTTATTTCTTTCCTTTTCTTACTAATATAAGCAACTGAAATAAATACGTGCATAAACATTTATCTGTTTTCTTAGGATAGATTTCTAGAAGTGAAATTACTGGGTAAATGAATAGAAAATGTTTAAGAATTGGGTTTTTAAAGAAAATCATCTTTGGGTAGTTAAAGGATTAATGACACATCAAACTCAATACATCTTTGATGACTGTGTAGCCGCTCATATTCAGATAATCTCTGCAAGCATAACTATTAATTGACTGAATCTAATCTTTCATTTCAGACATAAGGATACATCTTTTCCTTCTGTCTCCAACTCCTTGGGATAGAAATCAGGAGGTCTAACTGAGCCCATATACAAGCCTTGTCAGACAGGCACACATACCTACCTTGTTTATGACTGCCTGTTTAACCGATTACTCTCAACATCCATATTTTTCTTACATTCTCTTTTTTCAGATGGAATGGGGCGAGTCCTTGCTCAAGATGTGTATGCAAAAGACAACCTACCCCCCTTTCCAGCATCAGTAAAAGATGGCTATGCTGTCCGAGGTAAATATTTTGGGGTTTTTGAGTATCATCATACACTGTATTTTTTTTCCTTCAGATTTTCGACTCAGCCTAGGCACCCAGGGAGTTTTACATTTGTTTCCCCCTTGGTTATCAAAATAATTTAATCACAGATAATAATCTGGATTAAAACTTTTCAGTGAAAGTATTATATTACCTGAAAATGCTTGTTGACAAATAAATATGTAGAGATTGATTGAAACTCTATACTATAATTTATTCTTCTGACCTCTACACATACTGGTAGCAGACAGTCCTGGTCTAGAAGTTTTCCAGATGTTTTCTAGTTGAAAACTATGTGGTCCAAGAAAGAAGAGCAGATTTCCAGCACAGAGATAATGTAGGGTGGTCTTTTCTTCTGCTTGAAACCCAGAGATCATTAAGGGCTTCTTAAAAAGCAAGCACGGTTCCCTGGAAGAACTGGATTTCAACACTCTGAAATCTTACATAGTACCAGCAATTTATACCTTTGGAGTTGCCTGAGATTGCATAAAGGTTAAAAGCAAAATACTAAATAGCAGTTGCCTGCTTAAAGTCTAATCTAAGAACCCAAAATGAAAATGCAAGTGAATTACTTAGAAACTATTATTGGTTATTAACTCAAGGCTGATATCATTGAAGAAATGTCTAAAAACATTTCCCAGTTGATTAGAGCTGTGAAGACAGGTTCCTTTTTAATGGTCCTTTATGAAGTCTCTTACTTGTTTGTTGTTGTTGCTTTTACTCCATCTAGCCATTAAAAAAATTTCCTCTTTTTTATAATTAAGTATATTAATCTCCTCCATGTTCCATCACTATCTCTTAGCAGTATCTTTTTGTGTTGGAGACAACATAGCAAATGGTTAAGGTTATGGGCTTCGAAAAGCAAAGTCAGAGTTAATCTGGTTTCAAGTATCAATTCTATCTATGTAACTTTGAGCAAATTACCTAAACTTTTTTTTTTTTCAACGTTTTTTTTTTTTTTTTTTTTTTTTTTTTTTTTTGGG